>NW_020175018.1:6975017-6988423 GCF_003031525.2 Neophocaena asiaeorientalis asiaeorientalis | reverse complement strand
TGTGTGTGTGTGTGTGTGTGTAAAAGACAGACACAGACAAAGGAGTGGTTACTATGGGGAAGTGACAAGGGGAAGAAGTAAGACCTGCCCTGGTTAGGGACCTTGGGAAAGTTCCTGAAGCTCGTCCAGCCTCTCGGTTTGCCTCTCTATCCAGTGAGAGTAGGATACGCAGCCTTGGAGGGATGTAAGGATTAGAAATAACACCTATGAGCCCACTCAGGGAGTGCAGCCTGTGTAGGCCAGCTGGCTGTGATCTCTAACTCCCACAGCTCCCTGTGCCTCTGTTCTTTCTTTTGGAAATGAGGTAGTAATTTCTCTGGGCCCAACATACAGGGTTGTTGCAGGATGAAATCAGATCAAACAAGTGAAAGAACTCTTAAGCTGTAGAATTTTGAACAAATATGGAAATGGCATTAATAATCAAAAGCATCTTTGTGCTGATACCACAGGCAGAGACTGCCTGGTGTGGTTTTAAAAGATTAGGAAAGTGTCCGCTATCTTAAAAAACAATCTCCCCCTAGTGCCTCAAATTTCTCTATTAAAGCTTCATTCCTTTGGCCCTGTAGGCTGGCAGCCTTAGAGCAGTGCTTCACAAAGTGCTGAAATGCACATTCTCGGGCCCCACCTCAGACCTACTGAATCAGAAACTCTAGAATTGGAGCACTGAAATCTATACTCTAAAAAGATCTCCAGGAAAAGCATAGGCACATTAAAATTTAAGAAGTATTGTGTTAGAGCTTGTGAAAATGCAGGCTCTGATTCTGTTGGTCTGGGGTGGCCAGAGATTCTGCATCTCCCAGGTGATGCCTGTGTTGCTGGTTCTTGGACCTAACAAGGCTCTAGATTGTTCTGTAAAGTCAGGGATTCTCACATAAAGGGAAGCAACCCTTTAACAGCCAACACTTCAGTTGAGAGTCGTGCACAAGGCCTTTCAGGAATGGGTCGCAGAAAAGACTGAGGAATTCTGGGGACAAGAGAAACACAGGGCAGCAAAGAGAAAGAGGTCTTAAGAAAAAAAGAGGGGGTAGGAGGTGCTAAAAGAAAACGAAATTGCCCTTGTAGAATGTGGCCCGAGCAGGTCTGGGAATCAATTTATCCTTTCACTTACCAAGTGCTGGCTACATGTTAGGCACTGTGATATGTTCTTTACGTTCATCGGCTCAGTTAATCCACAAAACAACCCCATGACTTTCGTACAGAGGAATAAACTGAGGAACACAAGTCACTTACCCAAGTCACTCAGCTAATAAGTGGTGGAGCCGGGATTTAGAACTCAGGCAGCCTGACTCACTAGCACTAATTCCACCTCAAATTTGGCCTCTGCCCTCAGGAAGCTTATAGTCCCATGAGGAATATGGGCGAGGACTGATAATGGCCCACACTTGAATGATGCCCGTCACGTGCCATATTCCGAGCACCTTACATACAGCTGCTGTTTTAGCTCTTGTAGTGGTTCTACAAGACGGGGGCAGGGCGCTGCTGCATGGGCCTGGCTGTGTGTGGAAGTGCACAAGACAGGTCTCTCTGTTCCTGTTGGTTTATGTATGGAGGTACTCATATCACCCAGTGTTCCATGTCCTAAGCAGGAAAGCTTCAGTCCAGAAACAGCCTCTGCAAAGGGGCCTCCAGAACCGGGTCCCAGCCCCACTTTGCATCCTCAGCTTCCCACCCCCTCACCACTTCCCAACACCACCTCCAGGATGGCCTCCCTGCTGAAGAGCAGGGGCACTGCTCTCTTCTGCCCACCTTGGCTCCTATAGCCAGACCCAAGTTCATGCAACAGAAGGCCCTGTCTGCCTCAGGCAGGCCTGGAAGACCAGGCTGTTGCCCCTCCAGACAGGCGCTGGATGAGGGCCCTGCTGAGCTGGCTAGCCACTACTGCTGCTGCTGCTGCGGGCCCTGACCCACCAGAGGCAGCAGCTCTGACCTGCACCTCCTCCCCTGCCATTTCTAGCACATGCCCTCCCCACCTCCCTCCCCCACATACCAGAAATCACTACCTTGGCACGGGGGATTCAGAAGGTTGCCTAACAGATGAAAACTGACCTAACATCTTTGCAAACCTATTTGACAATACATTTCAAGAGCCAAAATATGTTTATATCCCTCGATCCGGTAATCCTCCTCCTGATGGATTATTTATATAAATTCCCAAAAGCAGAGGGGGCAGGGAAGTTCATACACAAAGATCTTCTGTGCAGGAGTAATGATTTATTCAGTAAATATTTATTGAGTTCCTTCTATATGCCAGGCATAGTTCTAGATGGTGTAATCAAGATAAACAAGGTCCCTGCTCTCCTAGGGATTATGGGCAGAAAGACGATAAATATCTACATAAATGAGAAAAATAATCTATTTACTAAATTATCTGCAGGGAATTAAAATAAAGGTCTGCAACTGAGAATAACTGGGTGACTGCTCTTGATGGGGTGGTCAGGGAAGGTCTCTCAGATGTCACTAAATAACATGACATTTAAGCCGAGATGCTCAGGCAAGAAGGGGCAGCCATACCAAGGCCCAGAGGAGAGCATTCCAGAGGGGAGGCCAGTGGTTCAGGAAACTGCAAGCAGGCTGATGCGGCTAGATCAAAGAAAGCAAGTGATGGAAAATGAGGTTGGAGGAGTGGGAGGGGCCAGATTAATAGGATTTTGTAAGCATGGATGAAATGTCTAGATTTGATTCAGTAGGGAGTACTAAGCAAGGCAGGTGAGACCACATTATAGATAAGAAAGGGGCAGGGAGACCAGTTGGGAGCTATTGCAGCTGTCTTGGCAAGAAGTAATCATAGCTTGAACTAGAATGGTAGAAATGGAGACGAAGAGACATGAATGGATTCAGGATATTTTTGGAGGTAGGGCTGAAAGGCCTTGCTGAAGGAATTGGGATGGGGCTGATGAAGACGAAGGACTCAAGGTTTACTCATGGATTCTTGGCTCGAGCTGCTGCAGGTGCCATTTATACGGCTGGGGAAAGCAGGAGAAGTTGCAAGTTTAGGAAAATAAGAAAGGAAGATGACATGGTTTGAACTGTGTTCCCCCTAAAAGATATGTTGAAATCCTACCCCCCCAGCGTCTCAGAATGTGCCCTTCTTTGGAAATAGGGTGGTTGCAGGTGTAATTAGTCAAGGTAGGATGAAGTCATACTGGAGTAGGGTGGGTCCTTACTCTAATGTGACTGGTGTCCTTATAAGAAGAGGGACATTTAGACGCAGAGACAGAGGCACACAGAGTGAAGAACACAGCCACATGAGAGAAGCCAGCCACGTGAAGAATTTGATTCACACAGGAACTAGCAGTAAAGGCACATGGATATTGAGTCCCTCGACCTGTGCATGTGAGGCTCCTTCAAATCCCCGCAAGGTAGGGACCTGAAGCCTGAAGCACAGCTGAACATTCGGGGGATGGTTAAGTGGCTTTAGCTGAGGGGAGGACAGGTACTTAATTACTTCGGAAGAAGTGATCGAAGCAAATAGCACAAATCAGAAAAATATGATGGAAGACAACAACCCATTTTACAATAGCAAATATAATCGATACACTGAGTAAATAAGACTTGAAGTGTATAATCATAAATCAACTTTACTTTGTCTCCCACCCCCCTCTAAAATTTTTTTCAGAGGAAAGGGAGAGAAGCCCTTTTTCTGACCTTTGATGAAAACTCAAGCTTCCTATGACTTTTCTGATCATCTGATCATTCTCAGGACATAAAAACTCCTGTGACCACTTCAGTCACCAAACAAATTTTATTTTATAAATCGGTCCCATACAAAAGCAAAATCCAGGGACTTCCCTGGCAGTCCAACGGTTAAGGCTCTTCACTCCAACTACAGGGGGCACGGGGTTCCATCCCTGATTGGGGTAAAATCCCACATGCCGCACAGCACGGCCCAAGAAAAAAAGCAAAATCAAAACTTGATTTAAAGTTCAATCTTTTTTCCCAACCAGGGCTTGCTGCAGGTGGAACCCCCATAGCTGGAAATGGGGGCATGGACAGCTGCTTTTCCTTCCCCAGACTGCCCTCCCCAGTTTGCTAACTGTGGCCTCTGACCTCTCCAGGGCTAAGCGGTTGGTAGTGAGGAGACAATAAAGGGGAGCAGGAGAACTCTTACTCAACAGCACTGTTGTAAGATGGCTTTGAAGCTTACTTCTGTGTGGGCACATCTATGGAATTTTCAGACACTGCTCCCAAGCTCTGAGGACCTCTCACCCTTACACAAGGATCACATTACCTTGTATCCCATTGGTAACCCCTTCTGCAGCCCTAGGAATCCAGCGGTACCTTCAGTTTGTCCCCCTGTTGGACAGACCGAAGAGGCCTTCACATCAGTTCTTCCAGTGTGTGGCCCACTTCTCGTCCATGGGAACAGCATCCTTTGCACAAACCAGCTTTGGGAGTTCAGGCTGATCTGAGCAGTGCTATCTCTTCCTTGTCTTATTTGTCTAAGATGACACCCATCTCTCAATCTTTCGGTTTCTCTGGTGGCTGTCAGATGAAAGTCTACTATGTCTCCCCATCTCAAACCACCGTAGACACGAATTATGCTCTCTAAGTAGACTCCATGAAGTTCTTTTCTCTTGGTTTGAGAAGGGGGAAGCACAGCAGCTCTCTCCAACACATTCAATCTTTATTCAACCCTAATCTCCTAATGACAGAGCAGAGGGTCTCGGGATCTTTCTATCGCACCCTACTGCCAGGTGGTATAAAGGGTGCGCGCGCGCACACACACACACACACACACACACACATGCATGTGTGCCCATATAGGGGGATCAATGATGAATCCGATGCTGTTTCTCAAGGGTCTCAATCTGTTAGGGAGACTAACACCTGCATCCATCAGCACAAGGCAGGATGGTTCCTTTTGGGCACAGTGGAGAATGCTCCACGGAGAAGGCAAGTTCTGAACTGGGTCTTGAAGAATGACTAAGATTTGGACAAGCTGAAATGAAGTCTTTTCAGAGAGAGGTAATAGTGAGAGCAAATGCCCAGCATGGGAACAGAGGGAGCTGTGTACAGAGACCCCTGGGTGGCTTATTTCAATGAGACGTGTAGAAGATAAGGCTAAGCCAGACCAAAGATGAACAACACCAGGGGTTTGGATTTTTTCCTGCAGGAAGTGAGAAGTTTTGAAGGTTTGGAAAGGGTAGCAGGATGGAGGGCTGGGGAGGGCAGTGACTAATTCTTGGTGAAATGTGTTCTTCATTTCCTTGAGTCATTAACCAGGGCCCCATTAATAAGAAAAACAAAACAAAGACCTTCCAGGACCTGCTTTCTTTTCCAGGAAAACCCTTGCCCTTTGGAACCTCTCACAACTTCAGCTTATAAAGACATCCAATCCTGTTTTTACTGTTAGCTAAGGGGACTTGGCACAGCTGCCAGGACCCTCCTCCAAGCTATGGGACCCTCAGCTTCAAGCCTGAAGGGGCTGTTCGTCCCATCTCCCCATGGTCCCCTGGAAGGGGCTGCCCTCTGGAAGAGGCTGAGGAGAGGGGCTTCCCTTTCTGAGCAGGAGGGCTATGGAAACCTTGCCTTTATGAGCCCAGCCACAAAGGCTCCGCCCTGGGCCCACTGGAGCCAAATGGGAAAAATCCAGGAGGTAGCAAAGCCAAGAAAACAGCAGGTTTGGATTCAATCCCAGCTCTCCCCTTCTTTTCTGATCTTGAGACCTCACTCAGCTTCTATGTCTTAATCTGTAAAATGGAAATAAAGTCATCTACCTCACAAGGTTGCTGTGAAGATTAAATGAGAGTTTGTGATCATAGCTAGCACATAGCAGATGCTCAATAAATATTCTCCCTCCTTCTTCTCCCAGCATCTCTCTATGTCTCAGTTTCTTTGCCTACTAAATGTGGTGGGGATTCAAGGATAAAGTTGAATCTGACGAAGTTTCCAAACCTCTGCCATCTGTCCCACAAGAGGTTCTGGGGAGAACAGAGGGCCTTTCTCTGCCATGTCTGAGCTCTGGGAGCTAGTTCTTCTTTTATTATTTTCAACAATCAAAAAAAAATCACACACAAAAAATCACAAAACCACTTAGTAGTAGTGCACATTGGCACACACTTGGAATGAGCCCACACCCCCCAAGCTCTCCCCAGTACCACCGCCTGACTCAGTTTCCCCATCTGTAAAGCAGTTGTGTCCCTTCCCCCTCTGCAACTGCCCACTAGGTCGGGAGGACGGTGCCCAGCAGAGGGCGCTCTGAGTGTGACCTCCTGGCCACCGCCCTGGGGAAAGGCACCCGGCCAAGGAAAATTCTAGTGAAAAAAACGAAGAAAGGATTCCAGGTTTATGAGTCCCAGACTTTGAAAAACAAAACTGCTGAGTTGTCTCCTGAGTTAGGGAGAAAGAACACCACAGCCGCCTCAAGATTTCCAGGAAACAATTTGTGAAGGCTTTGGGCAAGGCTGGCAGGGGGAGCTGGGGAGGCCTGGCTTGGGATGCTGTGGGAGGTGGGAGATGGGGGTGGGCGCGTGCCTGTGGGAGCTTGAGAGTTGGGATGTTCCTGGGCGGTTCTTGGGGTGGAGTTACGTGACTGTGTGGGTTTACATCTGTATGTGTGTTTGTGTGTCTGTGGGCAATCCCACAGGTATTTATTGAGCACCTTCTATATTCTTTTAGGTGATGGGGATGCAACAGCAGATGAAACACAGCCCCTGAACTCAGGGAACTGAGTTTACTGAGAGATGCAGAATAGCAGACATTTCAGTTCAGAGTGCAGGCATCCCGGAGGTGAGTGGAGGGCAAATGCTGGCTTTGTGGCCAGGCAGCCTGGGATGTGAGTCCAGCCACCCACCAGCTACATGACCCTGGAGATCCCTGATACTCAGTCTCCTTAGCTGGAAAGTGAAAATATTAAAAGGACATCCTAGGAGATAGCAAGCGTGTATAAATATTTGATGACTGGTCTCTATCAGGTGCACACAAGGTCTAACCCTGGATAAGCATATATGGTGTGTGTAGTCCCAGTGAGCTGCGTGCAGGGCATTAGCTCACCTGCTTAGGTCATGTGTGTGACATGCCAGGCTCTACCAGAGGTTGTAAATCGTGGCCCTCAGACACAGTTTGTGGGGTGCTCATTTGGTTAGGGTTTGTTTTTTGGAGCGTTCTAAAAATCAAGACACTGCACATAAAAATCCAGATTTCCAGGTTCTCTTGAAACCTTGGAAGATGTGGCCATCCTGCAAGTATTTGCATGTGTGTGCCTGTATGCCACGGTCTCTGCTTCCCAGAGATGTGTCCTTTCCAGGAGCACCCTCCCTCCTGGCCGGCTTCCAGGCCTATCCTTGGAGGGACTCCAAGGTGGCTTGGGAGAGCTCATGTGCAAACACATTCTCTGTGAACAGAGAAGCAGGACCAGGCAGGGACTGATGCCAGGGCCCTGGCCTCCCCAGGCAGCTCTGGTTTCAGCAATCAGAGGGGATGGAGACCACTGTGGGCCCTCCCCAAGGCTCTCTGGCTGTGTAGCTGGATGCTGGTTACAGAAGATAGCAACCAAGGATGGCAGCCAGACAGACTAACTTTTCTTGTGTATTTGATTTTGCATTTTAAAAATTCCTGCATCCTAGCTCCAAAATGATTAAGGCAATGATCTCCCAGAAAAAGAAAAATTTTCTAGGTGTCTATACTATGGTTCTTCTAAAAATGAGCAAATAGCCTCATGGTAGAAGCTAAAAACATAACTGTTAAACACCTTTTGGGAACCCACAGATGTGAAAGGCAGGATGGATGTTTTCCTAATATTCCTGGATCCTCTTAAGGTGGCAAATAAGTCTCTCTTAATAGATACTTACTAGTGTCCGAGATGTACGCTGGGTACGAGGGGACTACAAAGATGAATACACCCTGCTCCCTGGCTCTCAGGAAACTCAGTCTTGTGGAGAGATGTCCAAGAAGAAATGAATGCAGGAACAAGAAAGGACAGGGGTATTATTGAGACATTTGGGGTCAAAAGACACCAGAGCATAGAAGAAGCTGCCTCTGGACCTCTGATTTACAGTGCAAGCTCTTTCCCCAATCTGAGTCCCTGTTTCCCCTTTTTAGACAAGAAGCTCAGAAGAGATGAACAAACATCAATCCCACGTTCACAACCCCGCCCCCAGCTTGGGTATTCTTTGAGGGAACACAGGCTGCAGCCCTTTGGTTCTTAGCCTCTTACTCCCTGCCCCACATACTTGCTCCCAAGTCTTGGCTTGTGCCGGGAACTCATCTGGCTTGAGCGCTGAAAAGAATCCATCAGAGGAGGTTTTTCTCATTGCTTTTTCTTGAAAAAAAAAAGTCTGGAGTCCAAAAAGACCAGGCATCTAGTGGAAGCTTCCAGCATCCATTATAGGGGTTCCTGGTTCAGGTGAGGAGAGCAGCCCCTCAACAGGTAGGAGAGTTGTACCCCTTCCCCAGCACCAGGGTTTGAATGGTTAAAGAATTTGCCCTGAAGGATTGTTCTGAGGTCATCCCCCCACTTTGCAGATGGGAAAAAGGAGGCCCAAGGATGGGATGGACTTTCCCCACGGTCCTGAAGCCAATGTCAGAGGCAGATCTCTTGATTCCTGAGTAAGGGCTCTGTTCACTCACTGATTTTTCTCTCTCAGGCTGAGTCCTCAGGACGGAGGGAGAGGAGGACCCCCAGGATACATTGCTCCTCAGGCAGATATCAACTGCTTTGGGGCTAGGACATCAAGATATTCTTGATCTGATCCAGCAAAGAGCCCGGGAAACCCAACCTCACAAATGTAAGTGTGAAGGAAGAGCAATAATTCTGTAGCCCAGTAAAAGGCATTGGAGGTCCAGGCACCCACCTTCAGAAGAGTCTTTAGGGCTTCCCTGGTGGCGCAGTGGCTGAGAGTCTGCCTGCCGATGCAGGGGACGCGGGTTCGTGCCCCGGTCCGGGAAGATCCCACTTGCCGCGGAGCTGCCGGGCCTGTGAGCCATGGCCGCTGAGCCTGCACGTCCAGAGCCTGTGCTCCGCAACGGGAGAGGCCACAACAGTGAGAGGCCCGCGTACCGCCAAAAAAAAAAAATTAATAAATAAATAAGAAGAGTCTTTATTGCCAGAGTCCATGAAAGAAGGAATTTGACACGTAGCAAAAGCAAACTTTTAGAACAAGGCACACAAGTGGCCAGAGATGGCAAAGAGAAGCAGCACATTGACCAGCATTGACCCAAAGTTGTCTGCCTTCCTCACTGTCGGCCTCTTCAGAGCTTGTCTTTATCGAAGGGTCCATCTGCCAAGCTCTTTGCCTGGACCACTTTACCATCCCCGTAAGTGTCATTGGTACCTCCATCACAAAGTGGAATCCCCATGGCACTTTCAAAGTGGCCAGCCCCACAAATACTTGGAAAACCCCTAGGGACAGGTCTGGAGCCTACAATTCAAAAAACTTCTGAGGTGCTTTGTTTCTTTCCTTAAAATCTGGAAATCTACTGAGATAGGGAAAATCACCAGACATAGAAACTCCCTTCAAAAAAGAACCCCAGATTTCTTTTCAAATTTTTGTTAGAATGCTACTTCTAACTTCACAACACCCTGAAAAGGGCCAGGCCAAAGGTACTTAATAAACGTTTTGTGATGATGGTGAAATCATCATTAACGATTATTACCTTAAGTAAAAATGATTATGGACAGTGTCTTGAGTATTAGTCATTCACTGAACAAATGTTTATTGACAGCATCCTCTGTGCTAAGTCAGGGGAAAGAACAATGAAGAAATCAGACACAGCTTTACTTTAACACCTTTAATTAACTTAATTTCTCATATTCATATAATTCACATAGTCTAGTGGGGCAGAAAACTAGTTGTAAACAGGCACATTTTAGAAATTGCCAGTTATAATAAGTATAGTAAGAACCAGATGGAGATTAACAGAAGGAAACCTAGGACATTTTAAATCATCACACCGAAGCGGAGAAGGTGTTCTATAGGCTACAGTTTTTACAAGATCATTTGGTATATTTCTTTGTTTTATTGTTGATATCAGCTGTGTGTGAGTTACCATGGGGAGGTATTGAATTTGGGTTGAGGAACCCAGGACAATTTGGTCTTCTAATCTACTAGGTGACTGATAACATGTAATCATCTGTTTAATTAAATTTCCTGGTTCGGGAACCAGAAGTTTACAGAGGAGATTTAGATGATGCTAGCAGGAAAGCTGTTCACTAATTGTTTTTACTAAACACAAGCTGTGAGTATGACAGGGACAAAGCCTGCAGCTGGCAATGAAAAGAAGGACTATAGAGGCAAAACGAGGAATGTTTGGTATTTATGAGTAGAGGAAGTAGTAGCCCATTATGGGCTCCACGTTTTAAGGGTTGCTGACAAACAGAAGCAGCCCAAATGGCTGGCATTAGCTGACTGGATATGCTCAGCTGGTGCATTCATATCTAGGAGGCAGCTGTCATGAGAACAGGAGCTCGGTCTGCCTCATTTACTGCTATAATCTGGGGCCTGGCTTTTGGAAAGGAGAAAACCAGTTTTCTCATCTCTTCTTGATGATCTTAATAAATGGAGGAAGGCATGTGATGTGCTCCGATTAGAGCAGTGTCACTGTGACTGATATTAAATAGAGTGTAGCCACTATTACTGTCACTGTTATTTTTACCATGACCACTGACCTCAATCCTCTAGATGCTTAGGCTCCAATCTGGTCCTGCCCCCTCACCACCTGGAAGGCTAATGACCCAGGCCAATGTAATCTTTCCCTCCTCCAATGCCCATCTGGGCTATAACACATGGAAAGTCACAGTTATTGAAGAAAAGGTTGAACGGCTGGGACACTAGAGGCAAGCCAGCCCAGGAGAGAATCCCAGTTTCCACCTCTGGGACCTGGGAGCATCTCATTAGAGCCATGATTTTTTTACCACCTCTGGGACCTGGGAGCATCTCATTAGAGCCATGATTTTTTTAACCGTGTCCCTAGAGCCTAGAGGCCCGGACAGGGAGGAGAGAAGCCCAGCGCACAGGCTCCCAGCTGCCTGCTCCGCTTAACAGAAAATCCTTGCTTCTAGCGGGTTTGTACGTTTGGGCTCTATGTGAAAAAGCATTTGAAGACACAGTCCCACAGCTAATACAAATTTTGAAAAAACCCAATGCATTCTATGATCTTTAAGGTCATTTTCCACTAAAAAACAAACAAACAAAAACAAAAAAACTATGGACTATTATTTCTTGAATTATTGCTTAAGCATTCATCTATTTATCTACCGCCCCCAAATACTTTAGTGGCAGGGAGAAAAAAAAGAGCGCAAGTATCCTGACTCCTAGTCCATGCTCATTCCAAAATAGAAATATGTCCTCCAAAATATCACTATGGATTTCAGATGGGGGCAGAGAAGGAAGACACAATTCCTTTCATTCCAGTACTGAACTGTCAGCGCCTTGTCAGTTTTCACCATTTTTCTCTTCTGCATCTCAGAAGGGATGAAAAATCTCTCCTCTAGGAAACAGGGCAGGCCAGGAGGTGCTCAGACACTTACGGGGCTTGTCACACGTGCTCTACCATCTTCAATGCAGAATGGCTCACCAAACTTTAATTTTCCATAGTCCTCCTAGCCACTCAGTCCTTAGTTCCTTGCAGGAGTCACAAGCTCAAAAGGCTACAAGGCTAGCAGGCAACTTCAACGTCGAGAGCCTGACAGCTGAAGGACTGGGGCAAAACTGGAGAATGGACACCTTTTGGTGCTTTGTAGAACAAGCAGAGCAGATTATGGATGTGAGTGGGACTGCTGAGGCTCAAACATTCCCTACTTCCCTGTGTGTGCTTTCTTGTTCCCCAATCATGGCCCCAGGTTCATACCACCAGATCTTAGGCCTTAGCCAGATGGACTATTTTTCTTCTTAAACTTATTTTTGGGAAAAAAAAAATTTTTTTTCTACCGGGTAGAGATGAGTGGTCTCCAAAGGGTTTCGATTCCCTTCTGAGTCAGGTTAAGCCTCACTGGGCTCCGCTTTCGATTTCTGCAGGCTTGCCACTTGCTGAGGTGCTCAGAGGTCCCCTGGTGATGCCCCCTCTATTTCAAGAGCCCCCAAAAATAAGTCGAGTGACTACAGATAAGTTTTTGGTACTTTCCAAAATTAAACTATTTCCCTTGGTAAATTTCCACCAAATGAGCTCATTAATCTGAAAACAGGATGTGGCACATGAAGACAGTAAAGTCAGGTTGCCTGCTCACTTACACTGGCCCGGGGCAGGGAGGAAGGGGGCGGGTGGGAGAGAGGTGGGAGCAGAGAAGGGCTTTTAGAGGTCCCACTGCACTGAGAATCAATGAATTTTTAAATCAGAGACTCTAAATCCTTTTCTCTTAGAATTGAACGTGACCACAGAAGCCACCTCTGGTCAGTGTCCCACAGATTGCCTGTCTTGGAGGCCCCTGAGCCCCTCTGCTTGTCTGCAGGCAGGCGCCTCCCCTCCAGGTAGGACCGAGGCCCTCCTTTCTCCAGGAGGCTTCTATCCTGCAGCATCAGCTCCTCAGGCAGAAGCTGGGAGTTCTGCCCCAGGTGAGTGAGAGGCTTAAATACATCCCAGGTTAAAAACAAACAAAACCAAAGGAGTAAAACACACTTCCCAACTCCAGTTGGTGTCAAGACAAAAAATGGGACCCTAATACACAGAGAATGTAATGGGTGCCTCTGAGCCACAGAAAGGAAACAAAACCAACAAAGTAGGCAGGCTCACTCCTTCCTCAGCTAACAGTCCTGCAGATGTTAGGTCCTGATGGAGAAGGAGCCTTTATCAAATTCGCAAAAATAAAGGTTGTTTGTACCTTTTAGACAAAAATTCTACCCCAACACTAAGTACCATAACTATTTTGATTGATATACACAAAATTCATAGGGAATAAGTGGCTGTGTGTGTGTTTAGACAAAACCAGAAACGGTTCCTGAAAACACCCAGTTTTGTGGAAGCCCCGTGCCTTCAGAACCGCTCTGTACATCTCTTCGCTGATTGCTCCAACCCAATAAGCTTGGACGAGCCTGACACTGTGCTAGGACCTTGCAGGAATCTAAGAGGGCTAAGACTTGGGTTTTGCTGCTGCTCGCCCCACCCCACGCGGGATTGCAGGCAGGCAGGGGACAGGATGGGGGTTCAAGTCCCAGGTCCGTGTTCGTTTAGTCTGCGAACACTTTGAGTCCCACACACGTGCCAGGAACTCGCGCGGGGAGAAGGAGAACGGAAGACCAGTCTTCGGTGGAAAAACAGAGCCTGCGACGCCGTGGATGCCGCCCCGGGGCGAGTTTCCCCATCCGGGCAGCGTTCGCCCCGCCCCCGAGGCCGCCTCGGAAAGGCGGCTCCGGCTGCAGGAACCGGCCCCGGGCCTGCCCTCCCCGGTTTCCGCCGCCTGGGCCGAGCCCTCGCGCCACCGGAAGCTCCCGCCGGGCCGCTGGGAAGCGGCGGCGGCGCCAAGGTTGGTTGCA
>NW_020175018.1:6944745-6974931 GCF_003031525.2 Neophocaena asiaeorientalis asiaeorientalis | reverse complement strand
CCCGCCCCTACCCACCCCGGGACTGCGGGGGCTCCCGGCCGCCGCCCCAGCGCTCCCCGCCCGGGACAGCCCGGCTCCAGCTCTCTGGGGCGGGGGCGGGGGCTGCCCAAGTGCGGGCCCCCTCCCCGCGCGCCTCCGGGACCTGGAATCCCGGCTGCAGAGCCCTGCCCCGGACTTGCTGCCCCCGCCCTTCCTGCGGGCGCCCGGGGCAGCCCTGCGGGGGCTCATCCTTGAATAGTCGCGGGCGCCGCTCTGCTCCCATCGGTGCGCACGCATCCGGAGATGTGGCGGTGGCGAGACGGCCGTCACCAGCCCGCGCGGGGAATGGGGCTGGGGGACACGGACAGGTCATCCGGCATCACTGAGCCGGGCGGGGGGTGATTGTGCTCCGGCTGAGGGACGCGGTGGGATCGCAAAGCTGGGAGCCCAACGTCATCCTGGGGCGGCCCACCGGGACTCCCAGGGAAAGTGGGGCCTGGTCCAGCTGCGCCCCGAAGGACAAGTGGAAGGCTGGGGAGACGCGGGTGTACAGTGCAGAGACTCCGCGTCTTCGGGGCCCGCGGGGGGGGGGAGGGACGCAGAGATGGGGCTGATGGCGGTTCAGAGTGGAAGAGAAGGGGGTCAAGGAGACACAAGGAGGAGCAGCCACAGAAGTGGGGCCGGGGGGAGCACGGAAGGGGTACAGGAAGCCACAGCAAGGAAGGGAACTGGAAAGGAGGCGCCAAGAGGCGTGTCAGGTGCTGGCCACAGGGCTGGTTGGATAGAAACTGGGACAAGCCCCGGACGTTTGGTACCCTCGACCTTGAGAACCTTGGGGAGATGGTTCCATGGAGATTGGAGTGAGGAAGCGGAGCGTCCGTGTAGACAGTATTTTCTAGGAGTTACGTTAAAGTGAGAAGGTGTAGATGTTGGAGAGGAATGTGGAATGAGGGTAGAGGGCGTTTTAAAGCACCATGTGTGGTTAGAACACAGGCTCAGGGCTCCCGAGTCCCCACTCACTATCGGGGAGTCCTTGGGCATGTCACTGAACCTCTTGGTGCCTCAGTTCCCTTTTCCGTAAAACGGGGATGAAGATGACAATACCTGCCTCATAGGGTTCACGTGAAGATTAGATGAGATGGTGCCTGTAAAAGCACTTAACACGGCACTAAAAGCACCTGTTACTTTTCACTTGTAATTATTAGAGCAGCTTGCGATATTTTGCTGCTGATAGGAAGGAGCTGGGAGGCATTGAAGACAGAGGGGAGAGAAAAGGGAGCAGAGAGAAAGGGACCGAAGAACTTGGATGGAGAGAGAAATCTTGGGTTCCTGTGCCAAACCTAGGGAAGGAGGGAGCAGGTGGGGACGCAGGGAAGTTTGCAGGTTTGGGGTATGTGGTTAAGTGAGTGGCTTTCTGATAGTCTTTCTCCGAAGTAGGCCTCAAGGTCGTTTGCTGAGAGGGCCAGGTCAGGGCTGGCCCAGGTGAGGGTGGAGGTCCTGATTTCCACTGCAGCAGTAGGGTAGGGTGCCATGCCCTCTTTGCCAGTGACCTCAGGCAGACTCAGCATCGCTCCCGGGAAGGTGGACAGTTGAATTTACTAGGGTCAGAGGACAACGTCTGACCTGCCTTGCCCACTTGTGAGGCTCATCTAAAGTCGATGGATGTGAAAACACTATATAAGCATAACTTACCATTTTAATCTTTCTTCGTGACCTTGAGGAGCTGGAAGGGCTGTGGCCATCATCAATATCAAAGTTTTTCGGGCACTTCACTTGGGCCGTGCACCATGCCATGCTTTCACCCATGATCTCATTTAGTTATTACAACTCAGGTGAAGTAGGTATTAATATTAACCCCATTTTGCAGATGCAGAAACTGAGGTGCAGAGAAGTTACTGACCTTGTCCCAGGACCCACAGCTAGTAAGTGATGGACTCAGGGTCCCAACTCAGATCTGTCAGACCTCGAAGCCTGTGATTTGAAACTACTATGAAAGTTTGCAAAACCCCTAGTAGCAGCCCAGCAGAATAGAAAGATGTGGAGGGATCATCTTTTCCATTTGGTAGGTGAGGAAACAAAGGCTAGAAGCTCTGACCTCCATCCTGGGCTCTGTAGGCTCCACCAAGCTGCCTTGTTTTTGCCTCTCTTGAATGGGAGGAAGAACACAGAGCTTAGAGTCCCACAGACCTGGTGGTCATCGTGCTGTACCACCAGGTGCTGTGTGACTTTGGACCAGGCATCTTGCTCCTCTGTGCCTCCACGGGCCTGCGGAATTCCTAACAGGTTGCTCTAAGGAATAGGAAGGAAAATGTTGCCTGGGGCATGGTAGATGTGCCAGGAGCCATGCTTCCCACACAACAATGGATCTGCGTCCCACTTGGCAGCTGAGACCAACTCCTCGTGACCTTGTATTTATTTAGACCTTTGTTCTTCTCAGGGCCAGGAAGTGGTGGCGCCTGATCCGAGTCTGTGGCCACCTGTGACTTCCTGAGTGGGGCCGTGGAGGCAGGGCCCTGAGCAGTCCATGGTCCTGAGGCCTCGGACTTCAGAGGGGAGGGCCAGGTGTCACACATACTGATGGAGAACGCCATGGGCAGGGCTGGGCCATCAGAAGCCTTCCTGCTGGCCTTGGCCATGGGGTCCCAGAATTTTAGACCCCAGAGAAGTCTTGGAGATAATCCCTTGCAATTATTTTTTTTTAAACAAATGGGGTAACCGAGACCCGCTGTGCAAAAGTGACTTTTACCTAAGATACTCTGGACAGGGCAGAGCTAATATGCACAGATCTTGCATTTTTGGACCTGACTCCAGAACCCTGGGGATTTCCACTGGGGCAGTGAACACCCACACCGAGTATCCTAGGCTGCTCGGAGGTTCCAGGGAACATAGACAAGTCACCGACTGGGGCTCTCTCTGCTCCTGTCCCCTGGGGAGGAAGTGGAGGAAGCCAGTGGCAGCCTGAGGTCCTCCGACTGGGGAAACTTTAACTGTGGTTCCTGAAAGTCCGTGACACGGTTCTTTTTTCTCTCTGACTTGCTTTCCCCTCCCTCTTGCTCAAAAGAATGACTGGACACTCCTAGAGCCTGCAGTCACCATCCAGGGGATTTTTTTCACCACAAAGGGTAATTCCTGTCTCATCCCTGCTGTGACTCAGCTGTGACGTTGAACCGCACAAGCCAGCGAGAAGATAAAATCATCAGACTCCTGCACATCAGAGAGGGTGGCCTGGCCAGCACTCACCTCTTCTCCCAGCACAGACTCCACGGAGCTGGTCCCCTCCCCAGAGGAGCTTGAACAGGGGCCCCCCACCAGCCAGCCTGGGACCCTGAGATGGCCTCTGGCTCGGCCAGCAGCCGCCACCCGGCCCCCGATGAGAACGAGTTCCCCTTTGGGTGCCCCCCCACCGTCTGCCAGGACCCACCAGAGCCCAGGCCCCTCTGCTGCGCCGTCTGTCTCTCTGAGAACGTGAGGTGAGGGGTCAGAGGAGAAGAGGCGGGTGGGAAGGAGGTGCCAGGGAGGGACCCCTCACGGGAGGCGGGGGTGAGGAGCTGTGGTTTTGGGCAGGTGACTTCACCTCTCTGGCCTCAGCTTCCACACCTGTTCCTCAAGGGTCCCGGACACTGCCCCGTCTGACTGTTGGTGGGAGGAGAAGTAGCCACAGAAAGACGTCAGCTCCCTTAGCAGAAGGCCATCCGGGGTCTGGGGGAGAGCCTCTGGGTCCAGCTGGGCTACTTACTGTGTGGCCTGTGCAAATTGTTTGATGTCTCAGCCTCCTTGTCTGTAAAATGCCTGTAAAGTGATTTTCTACCTCCCAGGATTGTTACAAGGCCCAGTCAATAACATTCCAAAAAATCCTTGTAATAATGAATATAAACTCCCTGGTAAATGACAAACTGCTGTACAAATAGATCTTTTTCCACAGTATCACCCATCACTTCAGACTGTTTGCTGGGAATGCTTTTAAAGGGGACTAGATATTTTTTGTATTCATATATTATACATTTATGGATGTATATATAAAATATGTATATATTTGCATATAAATATATACAATGCACACATTTTGCATGTGTATAAAATACACGTATATAATTTACATTGTATATTATATATTAAATATGTGTATATTTATATGTAAAATATAAATAACTAAGAGAGGTGTGACATCAATATGATCGTCAGTATCCCACCTTAAGCAACTATTATGTACCAACTGTGTGCCAAGCACTCTTGTGTCTCCAGAAGCCCCTTGGAAAGGTGGGTGCTATTATTACCCTATTTTACAAATGAGGACAGTGAGGCCTAATGGACAGATGAGGTCAGTTTGCCGCAGGTCAGTTTCCTGGCAGATGTGTTCTTAAACTGCCGTGCACCCCCAGCCTGACCTTTGTTTGGGACTTTACAGTTTAAGAAGGTGGGAAACTTCTCAGGCAAGCTTGAGGAGTTCCAATGCTTTCACAAAGGAGGAGGCCGAGAGAAGGCGGAGAGAGGTGGTGGTGAGAAGGGCAGGTGGGGGGAGGAGCAAAGCTCGACTGGTTTCACCATCCTGGCTTCATCTCAGGCTTTTGCAATGGGTCTCTTGGCTTCCTTCGCTGTCCTTCCAAAACCTGGCAGAGGCGGGAGAGGGATCCAGGCCTGAGGCCTGAAGAGCTCTGCCCAGCTCTGCGCCTGCCTCCCTCGACCTTGGTGGATCCATACGTCCTCTGAGGCCTCATTCTCCTTCCTGTAAAATGGGCCTGACCCGTGGCTCTCACTGAGGACCGGATCGCTTGGGAGCTTTGTTAAAGCACATAGGACCATGTGTCACCCCATTCAGAGTCCGGCACCCACTCCTGGTTAAGAACCTCAGGCTAGGTGTTCTCGGAGGCCCCTTCTTATTCTGAGAGGCCATGGTCATCTGTAATTACTAAAAATAAGAGACCAAAATAAAATAGAGGAAGCTGAGAAGAACTAATATAGCTGCACATCCACAATCCTTTATCTGAACCCGTGGGGTCAGATGTAGTTTGGAATGGAGAAGTTTTTCAGATTTTAGAAAAGCAAGTCAGTGCATTACTGTGTAATTCTTCCAGCGGGAATTGGGGATGCACCTTATAATCAAGCAATGAATATTTCTGCAAACATAAATATTCACACTAAGTGGGATAAGTAGGGGCTTGAATAGCCTCTAGTCACTTCAGATCAGGTTTGGCTGCCAGAGAAGCTCACTGCAAACTACAGGAAAACATTGGCTTAGGAATGGTGGGTCTGGGATTGTGGAGCTGCAGGCTCATTGGTATCAGCTGCCACACTGGGCAAGGGCTAGGCATTTGGAGCTCTGGGGACGGTGGTTGGTGCCATGGAGTCGTGAATGCCTCACTCAGTGGCATTTGTTCATGTGTCCCCAGGAATGGTGAGGATCGGATCTGTCCCAAATGCAAAGGGGATGACACACCATCTGAAAGGCCAGGAAGCCTTCTGTCTCAGGAGCAGGTAAGTTGGCACTGCCAGGAAAGACTGTCTGTCAGTTGTCTCCGTTGGCAGGGGAAGAGGCCAAGTAGGTATCTGCCCACCTAGTCCCTGCCAGGTGGCTCCTTCCTTGTCTGAGTCTAGACTGAATTCATTTTGTCAGCAGTGAGGAGACTGACATTTGCGGTGGGGAAGCAACTTGCCCCAAGCCACCTGGCCGACCCGTGACAGACTCAGGGTGAGAACAGCATCTAGACAGGGGTCAACACACCACAGCCTGCGGGCCCAACTCAGCCTGCCGCCTGTTTGTACGGCTTACGAGCAAAGAATGGTTTTTACACTTAAAAGGTTTCTAAAAATTGAAAGGAGAATGAGATTTTGTGACACATGAAAATTATAAGGAATTCAAACTTCCAGGTCCCTACATAAAGTTATATCGGTTCACAGCCACAACTCACTCATGTATATATGCCTTGCGTGTGGCTGCTTTTTTATTTTTAATATTTATTTATGTATTTATATTTATTTGGTTGTGCCGGGTCTTAGTTGCAGCAGGCAGGCTCCTGAGTTGTGGCATGCGAACTCTTAGTTGCGGCGTGCATGTGGGATCTAGTTCCCTGACCGGGGATCGAACCTGGGCCCGCTGCATTGGGAGTGTAGAGTTTTATCCACTGTGCTACCAGGGAAGTCCCTGTAGCTGTTTATGTCCTGAAACAGCAGAGGTGAATAGTTGCAACAGAGGCCTCACAGCCCAAAATATTCACTCTCTGGCTCTTGACAGAAAAAGTTAGCCAACTCTTGACCTAGACAGTTCTTTCTGGCCCTGTTTGCCCTCAGACAGGGACAGGCCATCCTCATCTCACTTCTCCGGCTCTGCCAAACCGTGCTTCCAGGAATAAGATGCAACTTTGGTAGTGTGAGGGGCCAAAGAGATACCCTCAGGCATCAGTTTAGAACCCCAGCCCTTCTGAGCTGGAGAAGGACCCTCGCAGGTAATCTGTCCAGCCCAGAGGTTCCCACCTGTTGACCAGCACTGGTCCATTCCCACCAGTTCATGACAAAAAATGATAAAAAAAAAAAAAAAAAAATAAGGAAATTGTTACGAGTTTTTCTCATAAAAGTAAATTCTTTCCATTTATAGAGTCAACCTTTACTCTGAGATGATGCCCTTCCTATTCATGTCTTTGTATAAAGGAAATGATTGTGATAGGTGATAGAATTCGGGGGTAAAGCCTTTATTTAGTAAAATTTTAAAATGGCAATCTTTATGTTCATCTCCTAATTTAAAAAGCAAACAAACTGGTATTGGTCTGTGAATCCAAAGCTTTAAGAATCCCTGCTGTAAATCTAATCCCCTCTTACACATGGGCCCCGACACCCACAGGGGCGTCTCATTGCAAAGTTCCCTCATGACCAGGGTCTCGCCAACTTGGCCACCAGCACTGTCCACACTGTGAGGCACCGGCTCCTTTCAACCAAAGCTCCACCATTGCCCGAACCATGGCCCAGGGGTCAGGAGACTGGTGTCTGAGGATGGCTTTATAATTCAGTGCATGGCTGAGATGACTCCCCTGTCTCCACCTGTAAAGTGAAGATGCTAGATTGACTGTGCAGGGTCTTTCCAGCATCTGCAATGTCCCATTGCCAGTCAGTGGCTGGCAGGGCGGCTCTCCCTCCTGCTGTGGAACCAGAGGCAGGCAGGTCTCCACGCCTCCTTACCCCTTCTCCGCTCTGGCCCCTCTCCTGCGGAGAGTTGGAGGAATTTCCTGTCCCACCAGAGCTGGTTTTGAGGGCTTTCCTGTCTTCCTGTCAGCAACCCTCTCCCCCCGCAGGTCGTCAAGGGAATAATAGTAAGGATCCAGTGCATTTCCCCAGAACTTTATACTCTACAATGTGGTTAAGAGCTAATAGGATTAACACCCATGGAATAACTTTCCAAGCCTCCCTATTTGAGATCTTTGTACTCCGCCCTCGAAAGAGAGGACATGGGCTAGATGCTTTCTAAGGCACCTGCCTGCCCGAAGGCATCAGGGCTGTTGTTTTGACGTGTTTTATTCTTGCCTCTTAACAAAATGAATACAGATTCATTGTACAAATCTTAGATAACATGAAGATGAGATATTTTAATATCTCTCAACCCAGTAGTCTTAATTTTTTCATCTTTGTTAATGTGAAATCAGATGAAAGTAGAAGCGTTCTGATTAAAGGGGAGCCTGGAGCCCTGTCCTTTCGGTTACCCCACTTCCTTCTCCTGTCCCAGCCCCTCAGAGACACTGGGGATTCCTAGGGCCCTGCAGAGCACAGTTTGAAACTTGCTGCCTTAAACCAAATGAAGTGACTCTGATGATGGAATTACAGGCACTGAAACAGGCTACAGAGTGGGAGGAGGGTACACCCCCAGTGGAAAGCTGGTGGGGTGAGCCAGTGGTCTGACACCTGCACAAAGCCACAAGTGGAAAGACCAGGGACTCCTTCAGCTTCTGACCCAATGGGAACTTTGGGGGGACTTTTGACCAAAGGAAAGCAGCTGATTATAAATCGACACTTTGCATACGTGGTGATTCTGCAGTTCGCGCATCTGGGGAAACCTGGGAAGTGAAGGTGGGGTGGACAGGCCGGGCCGGAGACCAGCTGAGCTAAGCCCCGAGGTGCCCATTCTTGCGACACTTTCCATGCCATCTGCTTATCAGTTTGTCCTCCTCCTCTGACTTCATTAGATTAATGTCTCTCTAAGAAGTGCTCAAAGCCCGAGACCGATTAGCTCATGTAAGAAGCAGATATTAAAGGATAACTGTTGACCTGGTTAGAGACTTGGTTCTTGCCTAGAATGACCTTCCTACAGAAGTGACAATGAAGTAGGGGACGACCCGGTGGCTGGGAAATAGCAGTCAATTCTGTCTGCCTGAGACCCTGTGAATGGGATTGTTTCTCTCACTCGCTTCCCTCTGAGGTCACTCAGGAAGGTCAAAACCAAGCTGCTGCCAGTGGCTTACAAGAGTGCCTTAAACTATTCTAGAATCAGAAAACAATAGGAGGTCAAGCTGTCTAGTCCAATTTCCGTTCTGTACTGGATTCCTGCCAAGTGGCTTTGTGTCCTTCCAGTGACGGGGAGCTCATTACTGCATGAAACCACCACTTCCACCATGGGGAACGAATTGTTGTACCATTTTCCTCTTTGTTTGTACTGAGCTGAAGTCTGTCTCCCTTGGGGCCACAAAAAGTAAGTCAGTCAGCCTCCTGTCCCCTGAGGCCGTCCTGAGTCTGTGGAAGGACGCTGACCACGTCCATCTTGAGTCTGTCCTCAGCCTCTGTGCATATCTGTGTGCTTGGAAATGCAATGCCTGGAAATGAACCCCCTTACACTTCTGAGCTTGACAATTGCATCTGTAACCTTATCGATCCCATGACATCCCGTGTCATGGGCAGTGGTGATACCCCTATTTCACCAGTGGGTAATATATCGAGGTTCAGTGAAGAGGTGTGCCTGCACCAGTCATACAGCAAAGGTGGAGGCAGAGCCAGGCTCCCACTCCTGCCCCTTAGGCTGCTGACATCTTCTCTCTGCTGCCTCCAGATGGTGGATCACCCCCAAATGTTTTACACAGGTTTAAATACACAGTCCGCCTTAAGTGCTGGAATCCACCAAATGCTGTGGAAACAGGAATGGGCAAGACTACTCTCAACTAGGGGAATCAGGCAGGACTTCCTGGAGGAGGTGGCAGTTGAGCCAAGCAGAGATTGCCAGAAAGGAAACTGACTCAGGTACAGAGGCGGGCAGGAACTGGCGAGCGGACCGAGTCCACCCTGTCACTGTCGAGTGCCTCTCCCTCAGCACTAGCTGAGACCCAAGCAAAAACAGCCCCTCCTGGCATCCCAGACCTTGGCCAGCCTCAGTGCCCAGCACAGCAGCGTGGGAAGTGCCTGGCACATTGCAGACCCTCCGCTCTGTGCAGTAGCTTCACGGAGGCAGCTCTCATGCTCCCGGCACCCTCTTGACACTCACATTCTCGGAGGCCCCTAGGTCCCCAAGTGTGGACCCTTTGATGGAGCTCTCTGCTGACCCCGTCACAAAGGGCCTGGGTAAGCAGGGAAGCTGGGAACACCACACACACCCAGATTTCTCGGACGTGGACAGAAGGACAAGTGTTCCCTCAGGGCTGGGATTTTGTTTTCTCTGTTTCCTCCTCAGAGGAAATTCCACTGCGAATTTTATTTTTAGCAGTTTGCAAGCAATGAGACCGCTCACACAGGGGCCTTCTGTGGCACCAGACAGGCACAGGCTTGGCTCAGGACAGATGCCCCGTTCCTCCTCTGCGACCCCAGCCCCTTCCCACTCCAGTCCCCTCGGTCCCTGGACTTCAGATGAGGCTACCCTTTAGTCAAGGTGAGGACTCCTGGTGGGGAGGAAGGACCCTGGACGTAGATTCCAGGCCCCTGGCCTCTGCCACAGCCTTGCCCCAAACTTGCATCCTGCAAGTCACCGGCCATCTCAGCTTCAGCTTCCTCACCTACACGAGAGGCAGAACCTCCAGTGGGAAAATAGGGTTTTACAGAATTAGTTATTAAGAGTTTGAGATGTGAGGATTAAATGAGACGCGTGTATGCGACAGCCATTAGCAAAAGGAAAAAGATGTCCCAAGGGCAGTGCTTAATCCACAGGAATAATTTTGCTAATAATAGTACTTCTACTAATCATGGGTAACATTTACTGAGCACCGCGTCAGGCAGAATGATGCTCCCCAAAGATGCCCACGTGTTAATCCCCGGGACCTGTGCATATGTTACCTCACATGGCTCTGTTAGTCTGCTCGGGCTGCCGTAACTAAGTACCACAGACTGGGTGGTGTGAACAACAGAGATCTGTTTTCTCACAGTTCTGGAGGCAAGAAGTTCTAGACAGAGTTGGTTTCTTCTGAGGCCTCTCTCCTTGGCTTGTGGATGCCCTCTTCCCCCAGCATCTTCCCATCATCTTCCCTCTGGATGTCTGTGTCCTAATTTTCTCTTCTTCTAAGGACACCAGTCATATTGGAGTAGGGCTCACCCTAATGACCTCCTTTTAACTTAATTACCTCTTTTAAAGACTCTGTCTCCAAATACAGTCATGTTCATGGGAGCTAGGACTTCCCTATATGAATTCAGGGTGGGGAGACACTACTCAGCCCATAACAATGGCAAAAGGGACTTTGCAGATGTGATTAAATTAAGGATCTTGTGATGGGGAGATGACCCTGGCTTATTTGGTGAGCCTATTGTTATCACAAGGACCCCCAAAAGAGGGAGACAAGAGAATCAGAATCAGAGCGAGATCGGAAGATGCTCTGCTGCTAGCTTTTAATATGGAGGGAGGGACCCTGAGCCAAGGAGTGCGGGTGGCTTTCAGAAGCTGGAAAAACAAGAAAACATGCTCCCCTTGGACCTCCAGAAGGGGCACAATCCTGCTCACTTTTAGGACTTCTGGTCTCCAGGTCTGTAAGATAATATTGGGCTGGCCAAAAAGTTCGTTCGGGTTTTCCCACGACATGAAAAACCAGAACGAACTTTTTGGCCAACCCCAAAAATGTGGGTTGGCTTTTTGTTGTTGTTTGTTTATTTATTTGGTTGCGCCAGGTCTTAGTTGCAGCTCACGGGTTCCTTAGCTGTGGCTCGCTGGCTCCTTAGTTGCAGCACGTGGGTGGGCTCCTTAGTTGCGGCATGCATGTGGGATCTAGTTCCCTGGCCAGGGATCGAACCCAGGCTCCCCGCATTGGGAGCGTGGAGTCTTAACCCCTGTGCCACCAGGGAAGTCTCAGTGGGGGTTGTTTTAAGCCAATAAGTTTGTGGTATTTTGTTACAGCACAATAGGTCACTCGTGTCAGAATTTACATATATTATGGCATTTAATCCTCACCATAACTCTATAAGGGGGAGTTCTGTTATTATACTCACTTTGCAGACTAGGAAACTGAGACATGGAGAGGTTAATAACTCTCCCAGGGCCACATAGATAGTGTGTGAACGGACAGAGATGCGCTTTGCACTCTGACAGGCTGGCTCCAGAGCCCACCCCCTTAACCCTGGAAAGCACCCCAAGGAAGGAGAGACTGAGTGACTGATGGTGGGACTCTGGGAAGCCTGGCTGGCCACCAGCGGCCTCTCAAGTTACCCCCTGCCCCTCCTCTGCCAGACACAAGAGGCTGGTCCCAGCCCACTCCCATTGTACGTGGTAATAAGGATGCCCGCTCCACCCATGTGGCACTTGCCAGCCTGCGTGGGCTTTCATTGCACAGACACACCACAGGGCTCAGATGCCAAAGGAACATGTGCCTCTCCACCTGTGGGTGATTCTCGACTCCCACCGTTAGTTCTATCACTTTCACCTTTTTACCTCCCTCTGACTCTCACTTCAAGCATATACCCTTAGAACGGCAGAGGATTCGAATCATGGGCGCATAGGGAGTTTCAGGGCCCGAGAGATGACCCCTCGTGCATTTGCCAGGTTCCTCCCCGGCCTCAGGCCCTCCATCCTTCCCTCATGTCAGGAACTACCTTCTGGGAGAGGCTGCATCACAGGGCACTTTCCAAGGCCACTGCAGTCTCCCTGACAAGGCTACACACCCCTCCCCAGTAAAACATCTGTTTTCTATTCTTTGTTGGGAGCAACTTGTGCTTGAAGCCCCAGGCAATGGGGCAAAGTGGGGGGTGGCCTTTTGCTGGGCTGTGCTCTGTGTCCCAAACCAACTGTACTCATTAAGCCCACAGCTCTCACTTATTTTACTATTAGAGAATAACTAGTGTGGCTTTGTATTTGCTCAGCCCAAAAGACCTCTGTCCTCCCCTCCTTTCATCCAAATCTCCCTTCACATCACCCCATGAGGTTATTCTTAAAAACAACGACAAAGCTCTTGGAAAATCAAGATATTATTTACATGTAATAAAATTCACTCATTTTAAGTGCACAGATTGATGAATGCTGGGAAATGTATACAATCGTGTGACCTGCAGTCAGGAGGGTGAATGTTTCTGCACCAGAAAAAGCTTCCTTGTGCCCTTGTTTAGTCAGTCTCCCCCAGCTGCAGCCCAGGAAGCCACTGGTCTATTTTCTGTCACTATAGTTTTGCCTTTTCTAGAATCTTGTAAGAATAGAATCCTAGTATGTAGTCTTTGGTGTTTGACTCTTTTCATTTAGCATGTTTTGAGGTCCCTCCATGTTATCGCACATATTAGTAATTTAGTCCATCTGACTGCTGAGTAGTGTCCTAGAGTACGGATATACCGCACTTTGTTCATCCATCCACCAGTTGATGGATACTTGGATTGCTGGCAGCGTGGGCCTCTTAGGAGTAAAGCTGCCGTGAACATATTTTCACTTTCTCTTGGGTAAATTCCTAGCAGTGGAATGTGTGTGTTGTCTGATAACTTGATAAGCACGGTCTTACGTATGTATGATTTAACTTTATGAGATACTTCCATAGATTTTCCCAAAGCGATTGTACCATTTTGCATTCCCACCAGCAGCCTATGAGTGTTTCAGTTCCTCCACGTTCTCACCAAAGCTCGATATTCTCGTTCTTTGTAAATTTTAGCCATTTAGTGAGTGGACAGTGGCATTTCGTTACAATTTGCATTTCTCTGATGACTGGTGATGTTGAACATCTTTACATAGGCTTGTCATTTGTGTATCTTATTTTGTGAAGTATCTGTTCAGTATTTTACCCATTTTGTATTAGGTTGTTTGTCTTATTGAATTGTAAGAGTTCTTTATATATTCTGGATATAAGCCCTTTCCAGGTCTATGTTTAGGAAAAAATGTTCTCCCAGTCTCTCCTGGGCTTACCCTTTTTTTTTTTTTTTTTTTGTGGTACGCGGGCCTCTCACTGTTGCGGCCTCTCCCGTTGCTCAGCGCCCATGGCTCACGGGCCCAGCCGCTCCGCGGCACGTGGGATCTCCCGGACCGGGGCACGAACCTGTGTCCCCTGCATTGGCAGGCGGACTCCCAACCACTGCGCCACCAGGGAAGCCCTGGACTTACTCTTGATAAGAGATAGAGACATGGGGTAGGAAGATCCCTGGAGCTGTGCTGCTTCCTAGCTGTTCCTCCTTGAGTAAATCCCTGGCCCTCTGTGAGCTTCAGTTTCTTCATCAATCAGATGGGAACAAAAAACCTACCCTGCTATCCCCAAGTGTTGTTAGGGGCCCTAGGAAGAATTATGACTATGAAAGCATTTTGTAAACTCCTCAGACTTATACATAGGTTAACAGTATTGTCAAGTTGCTTGTTAGAGGCCCTCACAGAGCCCCCAGACCAGTGGGGGCAACCAAAAAGTAAATGATGATTACAGGGCTGAGTGGAATATGTCCCATCAGGAGAGGTGGCAGCGCTTCCCAGGAGCACAGCAGGGGCCCTGCTCTCGTTCTGAAGGAGGGTTACAGGACGGCTGAAGCAGAAGGAACAGCATGTGCAGAGTTTTGTGGCCCAGCCCAGCTTATGCCTGGTGGATGCTGGTGCTTTGCAGAGAGCCCCAGTGCCACTGGGAGCCCCATAACATCCAGTGACATGGTTCTTATTTCCAGGATCACCCCGAGGTGGCTGAGGCTGGAGTTGGGTGTCCCTTTGCAGGTGTTGGCTGCGCCTTCAAGGTAAGCATCTGAGTGTGAGAGAGGAGATCTTTATACTACAGTCTCAGACCTTCCCATCAGCCCCTCCGGGATGTTCCCACAACATCAAGCTACGCCTCTGGATGTACCTTACATGACTTTCCCGAGCAACAAATTCACTAGTAAATCGTCTTTGTACTCAGGGGAGTTCTTCTTAATGTCTCACCTGGGCATTTGTAGCATCACAAAAATGACCACTGCCCACACCCCCAAAAACCCCCTTTGCCTCTCTCCATGGTCCTGAATCATCACTGCGCTCAAGGGCATGGCAGAATTGTTGCTCTGGAGGCTGGGATGGACACAGCTCATCATGGCTATGTCTCATGCCAGGGTCCTTCTCCGAATCCCTCTTGCTGTACACTTCCCTTGGCCGGGTGAATGGATATGACTTCCCTTGGCAACCTTTGGTGGCAGGACTCTCCACTGCTCCCTGGTCCTCCCTCCCCCTCTGTTTTCACTGATCAGCCCCACTCTCTTGGCAGGGGGGCCCAAAGTTCATGCAGGAGCATGAGGTCACCTCCCAGGCTACCCACCTGAACCTGCTGTTAGGGTTCATGAAACAGTGGAAGGCCCAGCTGGGCTCTGGCCTGGGGTCTGGACCCATGGCCCTGGAGCGGAATCTGTCAGACCTGCAGCTGCAGGGGGCTGTGGAGGCAGCTGGGGACCTAGAGGTGGACTGCTACCGGGCCCCCTGCTCCGAGAGCCAGGAGGAGCTGGCCCTGCAGCACTTCATGAAGGAGAAGCTCCTGACTGAGCTGGAGGGGAAGCTGTGCGTGTTTGAGAACATTGTCGCCGTCCTCAACAAGGAGGTGGAGGCCTCCCACCTGGCCCTGGCCGCCTCCATCCACCAGAGCCGGCTGGGCCGTGAGCACATCCTGAGCTTGGAACGGAGGGTGAGCATGGGAGGCACGTTTACCCTCAAGGCAGCTCAGGGCCCCCCCCCACCGCCCTGCCACCCCATCTTGTCTCCAGAGCAGAGGACCAGCCTTCCTGCTAAGCATTCTCCCTGTGCAGACCAGTCACTCCTCCTTCAAAAATATCTCTCCTGCATCCCACAGCCTTCTAGGAAGAGGACAGAGTCAGAAGTTATAGTCAAGGTCAAACTCCCCCATCCAGTGCTTCCTTTCCTTTGCTTAAACTTCTGCAATAGACTATTCCTACCCCAAGCATCTCATTCCACAGCTGGACATTTTGCACCGCTAGAAAGTTCTCCCTCGTACTTAACTAAAATCAGCCTCCTGTGTCTTCCCTGCCCCTCGGGGCCCCCAAAACATCTGACTTCTAGCCCCCATGGAAGCCCTTCAGAGATGAGCAGTCAGTAATAATATCCTGAGTGTTTCCTTTTTTAGGCTAAACACCCCCAGTGCCTTCACCACTTCATCAGAGCACATCGTTTCATGCTGTCCTCATATGTGCTGGCTCAGCCTCTAAAGGATTCCACACACTCAGAGTGGTGGTGTCAAACCACCAGATAATCCACTTATCTGACAGTTCTTGGTTGTACCAGACTGTCCCCTCCTTTGTTCCAGAGCTTATACTTTTCTTAATATAACCAGTCACAATGTTAATGTTGCTTTTTGGGGGGGCAGCAACATTACTTCACCATCTCATGTTGAGTTAGGCCTGGATTTTCGTTCCAGGTCCACCATTAATTTGCTGTATAGATCTGGGCAAATCACAGGACTGCAGCTTTCCCATCCGTAAAATTAGGGCTTCAGTTTTCTTTAAGGACACTCACTTCCATTCCTGACTTCCCTACCTGAGTACACCCAAGAAAAAATTTGTATTCTTTCAAATGTCAGTGGAGGAACCTACCAGAAGAGCCAGGCACTGGGTTTGGGTGGCGAAGTAAAGGATTTATTTATGTAACTCTTGCCCCAGTTGGAAGGTGATGGCCTCCCCGAGGGCAGTGACTGTGTCTTCAGTTCATTAATGAATTTCCTGGCTCTACTCTTACGTGCCAGGCACTGTGCAAGGCATGGACACAGATAAAATGAGCATGGGCCCAGCCGTTGATAGGGGAGACCGTCTATCCTGTTGGAAAGGCAGAAAAATGTATCTCAGATGGTTGTAAAGCCTCTATAAGATCGAAGATGAAAGAGAGATACCAGCTGAGCTAGGGCAGTGGATGTTTTGCAGAGGAAGAACTCTGTGAGCCAGGTTCCTGACGGACGAACAGGAGTTGGCCAGTGGACAAGGAAGGGAAAGGAATCCCAGGCAGGAGGGACGGCATGTACAAAGGCAGATGCACGTGGCTGAGGGAGGCAAGGAAAGCAAATTCGGGGGCAGCTCTGTCTCTACATCCCACTGTCCCCATCCCACCGCCAAGCTGGATTCTGGTGCCCCTGGCTGAATGGGCTTCCCCGCCCCAGGTGATGGAGCTGCAGCAGACCTTGGCCCAGAAAGACCAGGCCCTGGGCAAGCTGGAGCAGAGCTTCCGCCTCATGGAAGAGGCCTCCTACGACGGCACGTTCCTATGGAAGGTCACCAGTGTCACCAGGCGGTGCCATGAGTCAGCCTGCGGCAGGACTGTCAGCCTCTTCTCCCCAGGTAAGGCCTCCCCGGGGGCACAGACACCAGCTGGGGGAGGCGGGCGGGGGTGGGGGTCCCGCTCTGACAGGCGGGCTGCGTCCAGTTAGACCAGTGTCCATTCGGGCCCCCGGCCCTACCAGGCCCGCAGAGGTAGTAGGCCCCTCCCCGCTCAGCCGCGTGGATCAGGGGCTGTTTGCACCAGGCATACCTCCCTGGACATCCGTCATGGTCTGCAACTAGGAATAAAATGATCTACGTTGCGTGGATAGCGGTAGTGAATGAGAGTGTGCTGTGAACCAAAGTTTGTGTAGATGCGAGGGAAGCCCAGGGTGACTTTCACAGGTAAATACCGTGGGGCCCCGCCCTCAGAGACCCCGTGGTCTGAAATAAGACAAGTGGAGAACTCTGTGTACCACTGTGGGGAGCACGTGATTGAGTATCGTGTACACTGGGGCAGTTCTTAGTCGTTTCTGGGGCCCCTGGGCCTGGCACGACGTCTTGCATGAAGTAGGCAGTTACTCGGTTGTTGTTTCTCCTAATTAACTGATAGCTGTCTGTGTAACAATGTGTATATTTGTGCTCAGACCTGTGTGCTTTTCCCCTGGCCTCACTCGCGTGCCTCTAAGTAAACGGGTGGGTCGTTAAGGAGGATTTCTGCCGATGGCAGTTTTAACCACCACTCACATCTGCTCCAGCCCCGTGCCTTTCCTGGCCATCTGCTCCTCTGACACACCCAAGGTCAACAGTGCTGGGATTCAGAGGGGCATGGGAGCTTGCCCCACACCACAGAGCAGGCTGGGTCCCAAAGCCAGCCCCCTTTCCTCAGGAACAGGGACAGCCCCTTCAGGGGGTGGCCTCGCCTCCTACACGTAAGCTTTTTTGTCCTGGCTTCTTTCCAGAGAGGGAAAAAGCAAGCAGTGTCTCTGGCTTCCTGTTCTACCAAAACACAAGGGGCACAGATGAGTCAGACTGTCAGCCTGTCCCTCCTCCACTCCTTCCCGCATACCCTCCACACCCTGTCCCCGCTCAGCCCCTCCCAGAAGGGCCCTCATGGTGAAGGCTACTGGAACCCACACTCAGATGGCTCTTTCAGCTGCCCAGGGAGAGAGCCCACAGGCCCCTGTGCCTAATGACCAGGTGATGATTCATCCCGGGGGCCTTTGCCAGCGGTGGCCGGCAGCACTGTGATTCACCGCACTCTCTCCCAGCCTCCAGGAGACCCCAACCGCTTGGCCTAGGGCAGCGGAAAGAAGTCCGTGTTGGGAGGTAGGAGGCCTGGCCCCTAATTCTGTCTCTGCCCCCAGTACACTGTGACACTGTGGCCAGCCACTTCCCCTTGCTGGGCTTGGGTTCCCGACTACAAAATGCAGGTTGGTTAAATCAGAAGTGTGATCCCAGGGCCAGCAGCATCTCTATCCCCTGTTAGAAATGCCAGTTCTCAGTCCTCACCCCAGCACTACTGAGTCAGAAGCTCCAGGGGCAATCTGTGATTCTGATGGCCTTTGACAGCCACCAGCCCAGATGATCTCCAAGATTTGATGCTCTATAACGGAGAAGAATGCTGAGCTCCATCCCCAGATTTCATTTTTATTTTATTTTATTTTTTTTTGGCTGCATTGGGTCTTCGTTGCGGTGTGCGGGCCTTTCATTGTGGTGGCTTCTCTTGTTGCGGAACATGGGCTCTAGGCACACAGGCTTCAGTAGTTGTGGTGCACGGGCTCAGTTGTTGTGGCTTTCGGGGTTTAGAGCGCAGGCTCAGTAGTTGTGGCGCACGGGCTTAGTTGCTCTGCGGCATGTGGAGTCTTCCCGGACCAGGGCTCAAACCTGTGTCCCCTGCGTTGGCGGGCAGATTCTTAACCACCGTGCCACCAGGGAAGTCCTGATTTTGTAGTTTTGAGCCATGACCTGGGCATGCCTAACTGTCAGTCCCAGTTTCCTCATCTGCAAAGCCCAGCACTCTCCAGCTGCCTCGGCGCTGACTCTGGCTTCCTCATTTCAGCTTTCTACACTGCCAAGTACGGATACAAGTTGTGCCTGCGGCTCTACCTGAATGGGGACGGGACGGGGAAGAGGACCCACCTGTCCCTCTTCATCGTGATCATGAGAGGGGAGTATGATGCCCTGTTGCCGTGGCCTTTCCGGAACAAGGTATGGGCCTGGGGGACAGTGGGGGTGAGATGGAGGAAACCTGGGTCCTGATCCTGATTTAGCCATGAACTCGCCTGTGTGACCTCGGCAGATCCTTTGCCCTCCGTGCTGTCAGTTTTCCCTCATAAAACAAGAGCCTGAGTTCACATCTAGTAGCCGAGGCTCTTTGCTGCATTCTGAGTCTAGGAGCTAAAGTGTTTGGACCAGCGACCCTGGAAGACGTGTAGAGATGAAGTTCACGTGGGGGGTGAATAAGGAAAACTTCTTGGAGGAGGTCCTGTGGGGCTGGCCTGAACTGACAGCATTCTCAGGAAAAGGGGAGGAGGAGCAGATCCTCTGCACAGCTTTTAGAATGGCCCAAGTCCCAAGCGGGGATGTGGTGCCACGGGAGCTCTCCCTCGCTGCTGGTGGGACTGTAAGACGGCGCAGCCACCGTGGAAGATAGTTTGGCGGTTTCTTACAAAATTAAACATACTCTTACCATGTGACCCAGAAATCACACTCCTGGATGTTTACCCAAATGCGTTGAAAACTTACGTCCACACCAAACCCCTGCAGACAGATACTTACAGCGACTTTATTCATAATCGCCAAAACTTGGAAGCAGCCAAGATGTCCTTCAGTAGGTGAACAGATAAATGAGCTCTGGTAAATCTAGACAGTGGAATATTATTCAGTGCTGTAAAGAAATAAGCTACCAAGCCATGAAAAGATGCGGAGGAAGCTTAAAGGCATATTACTGAGTGAAAGAAGCCCATCTGAAAAAGCTAGATACTGTATGATTCCAATTATATGACATTCTGGAAAAGGCAAAACTGTGGAGATAGTAAGAAGATCAGTGGTTGCCAGGATTTCATGGAGGGGAGGAGAGATGAATGGGTGGAACGCAGAGGATTTTTAGGGCAGTGTAAATACTCTGAATGATATTATAATGATAAGTACATTTGTCCAAACGCATAATGTACAACGCGAAGAATGAACCTTAAACCGGGGACTTTGGGTGAACATGGTGCGTCAACATAGGTTCATCACCTGTAGCAAATGTACCGCTTTGGTGGGGATGTTGACAGTGTAGGAGGTCGTGTGGGGACATGTACTCGGAAATCTCTGTGTTTTCCATTCAATTTTGCCGTGCACCTAAAATTGCTCTGAAAAATAAAGTTTGTTAAAAACGCTTAAAAGGGCCGCCGGAGGTGGGAGTGTGGCAGGGATTCCCCGCGGGTGGACAGCGGCAGCAAGGGAGTGGGGGAGGCAAGGGGAGGGTGTGGACTCCACACCTCAGCTGGGTGGAGGAAGATAAGGGCGAGCAGGTGGGGTGGAAGCGGTAGTGCCGCAGTGGTCTGGCTATGAGTCAGTAGGTCAGTGGTTCCCATGCGTGCTGGGGGGATTTTCAAAATACTAATGACTGGGTCTCACTCCCGTAGATGGTGAGGCGTGACCATCGGGAGTTTTCAAACCTTCCCAGGGAATTCTAAAGTGTAGCCAAGTTTGAGAACTGACTGCTGCAGTGGGCGATGGGCGTTTCAGTGACGTGTGCCAGGGAGGAGGCTGTGTGTCACTTTGAGATCGTTGGCTTCTCGGAGGCACCCAGGGCCCCTGTACAGACCAGAAGCTGGGTTCGTGTTTCAGGGTGTTGATTGCCGTCTGCTCAGTGGAAGGCCTGTCTGCTCTCGCCTGGGAGGGTCCAGCTGTGTTTGAAGGATCAGACAGACATCTCAGTGCAGGAAGGGACATCTTGGGTTATGGAGTCCAGCCTCCTTGTCCGGGCTTAGTCCCCCCTTTAGCCCCCAACAGCCAACCACAACTGGCAGTGGCATCTGAATTCCCCCTTCCTGTTAGAACACCTGAGCTCTAATCACGGGACACCCCTGAAGCCTGCTCACGGTACCAGGTGCTTCCGTTTCCGGGCTCTTCCTGTACACCATGTGTGGTCCTTACGTGTTTCTTTGACTCCTGATCAGTGTGAGCTCAGGGTTAGAGGGGCTGCACGGGTGACAGGCACAGACCCTGTCCCTGACCTCCCACTGGCCCCTGCCCCACAGGTCACTTTCATGCTGCTCGACCAGAACAACCGTGAGCACGCCATCGACGCCTTCCGGCCCGACCTGAACTCAGCATCCTTCCAGCGGCCCCAGAGCGAAACCAATGTGGCCAGTGGCTGCCCACTCTTCTTCCCCCTCAACAAGCTGCAGTCGCCCAAGCATGCCTACGTGAAGGACGACACCATGTTCCTCAAGTGCATCGTGGAGACAGACGCTTAGGGCAGGAGGGGCCGAGCAAGCCGCACCCGGGTCCCGAGGGAGCACCCGCTCAGATGGGGGTTCAGCAAGATGACTGAGGTCCTGCCTTTGGCGCCCAAGATCCCAAGGCACAATGATGGGCCGGGGCTGGCATGACGTGAGCCGAGCGGACAGATTGACCGTGGCTAGCTATCAGTTTAGTGTGGCGGGACCTTGGACTGGGCCCACAAAGGCACAGGGTCCCAAAGGAGGTGGTGCAGGACTGATCCCCCTGCACTGACTGTGCAGCACTGGAGCCCCAAGAGCCACCCGGCCCTGAATGTTGAGATGGACTCCGGCCGAGATGGGGAGGGTGTGGGGACCAGGCTGGGGCATGGATGGGGAGCTGGAGGTGTGGGACCTCAGCAAAGAAGCTCCAGGGATGGGAAGACCTCTGCAGGCCGCCACAGAGAGTGAACTTGCTCTCGTCCTGCTTGGAATCAGAACCAGGACCAGGGGGTGGAAGTGACAGGGTGCTGGTGCGAATTCAATCTGTCCCGTCCTGGACCGAGTTCCCCAGCACTGGAGGTGAACAAGCAAAACCAGGGGGCCACGCTGCGGGGAGGGCATCAGATGCGGGGAGGGGTGGTTTTGAAGACCTTCATGGTTCCTTCCAGCCCAGACTCTCTGACTCTAGGCCTCCTGGGCCAGATGAGGCCTAGTGCCGCAGGGGGTCTGGAAACATTCAGGAGCCCGATGCCCTCCAGTTTCCTGACTCACCTTCAGTACTGCCAGGTGGGCTGAGCTGACCCGCACGGCACCTGCCACCCTGGGCCGGGCAGTCTGCTTGCCCTCCATGCGGAGCCATGCAGAGGCCCTGCGTCCTGCGCGTCCCCCAGCTGAGCGCCCCTCCCCCTGCTCCAGGTGAAACCAGGTCCCTAGCTCCCAGAGGCAGCTGGAGGGAGCGTGGAGAAGGAGAGGGGCACAGACTCTCCACGCTGCCTGCCTGGGGGCCCCACTCTTGGCCATTTCCAGAATCCCGTGTCGCCCGTTGAACGAAGGTAACCACATCTCTAGTTGATGGATCAGGACTGCTGAGCCACCCACAGGTGTTGACCTTTTATATGTATAAAACCGAAGAAAGAATTTTTTTTTAAATGTCTTTTGCACTTTTCATAAAGGGTATGGTTGTGGGAGTTGGTGGTGACTTGTGAGCTCTGGGTGGCGCTGCCGGTTTTGCAGGTGGCATCCAAGGCTGGTGTGCTGGCAGGAACATGCCTCTCTGCCTCAGTCTTCTGTCTGTAATGGGGGAACCGCGCCCCGGCCTGCCTCCCTCGCTGAGTTCTGTGACCTCAAAGGAGATGCTACGCAGGAGAGGCTAGAGGGAGAAAGGCCCGGGCACCACTGCCCACCTGGCCTGGCCTGGCCTGGCCTGGCTGCGGCCCATGCTTGTCTTCTCACCTTGGAGGTCCCTACACAACCAGTTCCTGTAGGGACCCTCGCCTGTCTTTCCAGAACCCTGAGGCTGCGTGTTGCCGCTCAGAGATGCAGGGCAGGTCCCCCGCTCTGCCTCTCCCCACCAGGCTTCCCTGCAGCTTACTCTTCCTCTGTTTGCCGAGGCTGTGATGGGCTTCATGCCTCACACCCTCAGGGTTCTCATCTGTGAAATGGGTCAGCAGCCCTGCCTGGCCTCTCTAGCCCAGCGTTTGTGAGGATGACGCTCACATAAGAGGTAACGGAGCAGCACGGCCCAGTGGGATCAATATATCAGAAAACGCAGACCCACCCCTAGTCCAGACCTGGTATCCCATCGTGCCTCAGCCTCTTCATTTACAAACACGGGGAAGCATCCTGCCTGGCCCTGCCCAGCTCACAAAGTTTTCACGAGGCCCAAATATGATACCCGAGCCCTAGCGCTTTGTAGTGTAATGGCATCTTGCCACACGTGATAGGCTACAAACATGTCAGGGCTTCTTTTTCTCGTCCCCGCTGCTGACAGCCTGTCATGAGGCTGACTTGCTTCCTTGATGTGTGTAGAAACAAAGGTCTGGCCCAGCAAGTGATGGGGACATCTGTCTCAAAGCTGGTATCCTGGCCAAAAAGAAAAATCATCCCTACTCACTAAGGTAACAAGCGATTTGTGGGACAAGCACTTCTAGGGACAAATATCACTCTGTCCCTTTCACCGCTTATATCTGATGGGAAAAGACACATACTCTCTTCAGACACTGTGAGCTGCAGCCATTCTTTCGGTAAAGCTTTATTGAGACATACTGTGCTGGCCCCTAGGGTGTGGGGAACGGTAAGATGTGCACCCTACCCTCAAGAAACTCTTAGTGCAGTGGGTGAAACAGGCATAAGTAGCTCATTGAAACTGATACATAAGAGAGGCCCAGAGACAGCACAGGAACTCAGATCCGTTGGTTGAAGCACGGAGGGCTTCCTGGAAGAGGTGGCCTGTAAACTCACCCTTAAAATATTTTTGAGATGCAGAGAATAAGGGTGTGAGGGACAGTAAAGACCCAGAGTTGGGATGCAGTCTTGCCCTCAGGTAAGGTCTGAGGAGGCGGAACCGCGGAGGGGAAGGCAGGAAGGCAGGATGGGCTGGAGCACAGAAGGCATCTAAGGTGGTCCCAACTGCCCGAAAGTAGCAGCACTGGGTGGGAGGTTCCCAGATCAACCTGCGTGTGACCTTTCAGGCTGTTAACAGTAGGATGAGATGATGATTTGAAACCGTTACTAATTTACCTTCCACCAAAGCTCTATGTTAAGTGCACCAAACACCTGATGTCTTACCTCTTACAGACGATTCAAGAGGAGGGGAGGCAAGATGCAGGCAAAACTGCTGTTTCATTGGATCCTCACAAAACCCTTGTGAGACAAGCATGGTGTAATCCCCTTTTAGAGACTGGGAAACTGAGGCCAGAGAGGCCAGGTGCCCTGCCTAATGTCAAGTGGGAGAAAGGGAGGCAGTGGAATTAGAAGCCAGGTCTTTGCTTCTAGTTACTTTCCTTCTTTTAGGTTGACGAGGAATCTTCAGTTCCTTTTGTGTCTTCAGCCAAGATGAAGTCACATCTTCACGGGAAGCCCTGGGAGGCAACGGGTCCCTCTGCTCCCAGCCAGAGGGCCTGCCCGTGGGAACCACAACGTCACCCCGATGGTGCCCAGGAGGGGCGCGTGAGCACAGTCAGCAAAGGGAACGTTTGCTGTCACCTGGCGGCTCACAGGCCTCCTTGGGGGTGTCCACAGGTGATCCTCGGACCACCCTGAGCCATATGGACGACTATTTATGCCTTTAATTGTTCATTTCTGATTGTAAGAGACACATACTCATGGTAGAAAAACTGGAAAACTACAAATGTAGTATACAAAAGGAAGTAAAAATCAGTCATGAGCCCAGTGTCCAGAGAGTACTGATAGAAACATTTTAATAAATTTTCTATGTCTTTTTGAAACAGTAGATACAAACACAGACACACACGGACTTTTTAAAATGCATTTAAATCACACCAATTACAGCCTTATGCTCTCCTTTGTTCACTTAACACCCCCTTATGCCATTCTTCCGTTAGCCCCTGTTCATAGGCGAAGCCACGGAAACTAAGAAGAGGGAGATAATGTGTTCAAGCCCAATCTGAATCAGTGGTGGAATCAGGATTCACACTTTCGATGTGATTCACACTCAGATGGAGAAACTGAGGCACGAAGAGGATCAGCCTGTCTGAGGTCATGAGACTGCGGGGCTCCTGGACTCTTCTCTGCCTTTCATCTGGTGTCTGGGCAGGGCTCCCGGAGATCTCAGGAGAGGATTTGCTCTGTGGGTCTGAAAGAGACCGTGGGTCCAGAAGCCAGCGGGCGGGACGCTGTGCCCACCTGCACCTGGGAGAGTGAAGCTTCCTGTGCTTTCAAGCAGCTGAACCCCAGTGGAGCAGACAGGACCCACTTCCCCTTACCGATCCCTGCTCCGCTACTGAGCTCCAGAGCAGAGACTTGCTAAGTCTCAGTTTCCACTTCTGCATGAAGGTGAAAATCCTAGCCTCACGGTGTTGCTATGAGGATGCCAAGGTTGTGGAAACCACTAGTTTTGGACACTGTGGGGTCCCAGTCTAGTAATAACAGAAACAAGGATCCCAAACAGTCGTGGAGTGCCGAGCCTACCGGTAGACACTGAGCTGAGGGCTCACAGGCATCCTTGCATGAAACTTGCATAAAAACCCCAAGAGGAGGTGTGATGATTATCACCCGTATTTTATAGAGGAGGAAACCCAGGCTCTGATGGGTAAAAATCACCCACCCAAGGTCACACAAGTGCCGGGAGCCAGGACTTGGACCCAGATCAGTCTATGCCAGATTCAAACCCTTAGCCCATGACGTGATCAGCATAATGTGGAAATGGTACAGAAAAAGGTGAGATCGGTTTTGGGTCTGCGCAGACTGCAGGTTCATTTTTAAACAAGCATAACAATGATGAGAACGACAGCTTACTGAGCACCTACTTTACTTGCGTTACCTGCAAGTACCACCCTTAATATTGATAACTGACCTAGGAGGAAGGCACTGTTGTCCTCACTTTATAGATGAAGAAACAAGCTCAGAGAGGCCAGGCAACTTCCCCAAGGTTACACAGCTAGTAGGCAGGTCTCTGCCTCCACAGTGAGAGGTTTCACCCATGGTGGTGTCCTCTCCAGTGCTTTGGGGAGCAGGAGAGGGTCAGATGGATGTGATGTCCCTTCTGGACCAGCCACCAGCCCTTCTTCTCCAGGGGAGATGGGCCTGCCTGGAGCACTCCACCTGGCGGGACCTCTTGGGTAGGATTGACACAGGCCACGGGGAAGGGGAAGGACGAAATCAGGGGAGCTGCTGGGGGGCCACTGAGCCTTTGCCGGGAGCTGGATCTCATTTGCTGCCTTGGCATCTGGGACTTGCGTTCGTTTAAGCAAAGCACACTCATGTGGCACAGAGTTTGGGGACCATTCCAGAGAGGCTGGGATATTACAGTCATCTGGCTGATGACATTTCTCCCTTTTCAGGTCCTTTCCTCAACTCCCACCTGTCTCAAGACATTTCCTCTGTAGAAAATCCAGGGTGTATGGTGCGAATGTCATCATAGCTGTCCCAGCCAATCCTGGTAAGGCAGGGAGGTGAAGGTCACCCAGCAGGTCAGTGGCTCAGCTGTGGTGGCCTGTGATTCCTCTCTGGTGGGAGGAGGTCAGCTGAGCCATCGTCCCTCCCCGCCTGTTGCTCTCACCCTCCTGCTGCCCTCTGGGCAGTTGGATCCATTCTTCCAGCAGTAGGACCCCTGTTCTCTTTGTACAGATGAAAAGCAGGAGCTCAGAGAAGAGCAACTCCCTCGGGGCAGCCAGGTGCCTAGAGGCAGAGCCTCCTAGGACCTGGGTCTGCTGCCACACACCCCTGCCCTTGGGCTGTACCCACTAACTTGTCGATTTCAATATTGAAGGTTCTCTCTATGGAAACAACTGATTTCTATCCCCGCTCCCTCTCACAAGCACAGCTCCATCTGGGAAGAAAGCCCAGGGCCGGCAATGGAGTGGAATCCACCTGGGACACGGGTGTCTGGGACTGGGGGGGTGGGAGAAAAGCTCCTCTCTGCTGCCACTGTGCCTCCTGGGGAGCTGCCTGCCCCTCGGATGTCTCCTGGGGGCGGGGTGGGGGTATGAGTGCACTCCAAACCCCCTAGACCCTTGAGTGTCCGGTGTTCAGCCTGCCAGGGACTCTGTACTCTTGCTGTGGGACCTTGGGCCAGTCACCTGCCATCTCTGAGCTCACGTTCCCAGGACCTCCCTGGTGGTCCAGTGGTTAAGACTCTGCGCTCCCAACGCAGGGGGCACGGGTTCGATCCCTGGTCAGGGAAGATCCCACATGCTGCATGGTGCGGCAAAACAACAACAACGACAAAACACACAAAGGCAAATCTGAGCTCACGTTCCCATCTGCATAGTGGACAGGTGGGTGGGGACAGATACAGTGCTGACCATGTGGGATTCTGGGCGCAAAGAGTCAGACCGAAGGAGGCCCTCTTCCCCATGGCTCGTGAGCAGCATTCCCTGGTCAGGGCATGCAGATCACTTCAGCCTGTCTCCCCGCAGCCTCTCACTTGCATTTGGTCAAGAGCAGGTGTTGGAGTCCAATAGTCCAGTTCAAGTCCCAGCTCTGTCACTTAGTAGCTGTGTGTCCTTGGGCAAGTTCTTTAACTTCTCTGTGCCTCCATTTCCCCAAGTGTAAAAAGGTGATGATAAATTCCTACCTTGTAGGGATGTGTGGGAATGAAGCAAGCCAGCACATGGCAGGAACTTAGACGGAGCCCCTAGTGTGAGCGGCATGTAGTATTCCTGCTACAATTATTATCAAGGTCTTAACCCTCAAGCTCCAGCGCACTGAGGAGCCATGAGTCAAGGCCATACAGCTCTCTTCCCACTAGCCCTGGCTCTGTCTCCCGATCACTGATCCACCAGAGGCCAGCTCCTTACCCTTGTGGGGCCTCAGTGACGTCACGTAGAAAATGACACCTGGACTTCACTCTGGGTCGCGAGACACAGCCCAGAGCTGACACTTAGGAGACAATCACGAACAGGTCTTCCACAGGCTGGGTGCTGTGCACCTCTGAGGGTGTTTCTGCAAAGCCCAGCATCATCAGGACTTGCGGGGGAGGGAACATGCACCCCTTCCTCCCTCTGGCATGGAACCTGCCTAAACCGTGTGTTGGGTTGTTAAGATCCAGAGAGTTCCTTTTTGCATTGCAGTCAGGTGTTTTCAGAGCCTCACCACTCACTGATGCTGGCACCAGTTCCTTCCGGCCCAGAGGCCTCTTTGCGGCTCCGCAGGACAGCCCTGCCCTCTGCCCAAGGTCCGGGGTGGAGCTGGAAGGCTGGCAGGGGGGGTAGAGCCTGACACAGATGGAGGCCACCCTGCGTTCCTGCTCTACTCCTGCCTCCCGCCCTGGCTTCCGCCAGCCCGCCGGCCCTGCCCACCGGTGCAGGTGAGAGTTTGAATCAGGAATAGTTTGTCTTTGGGCTTCTGTGAAGACAGTGAAGGGATCCCCACAATCTTAGGTCTCAGGGGGCTGTGAGCATCTCTGGTCTAACCCCTGTCACCCACTGTGCAGATGGGCACAGGGAGGCCAAGGAACATGCCCAGGTTTGCACAGCCAGCCAGCAGGGGACCCAGGCTCCTCCACCCAGGCCTGGAAGAGCGCTTACCTGGCCCCTGCCCTGACCAGAACACAGTCCCCACAGGAGGAGCAGAGCTTAGGGAGGGCCAAGCCCGGAGGAGGTCACTTTTCAGGAAAGGGCTAAGGGCCCCTTGTCAACCAGGGGAAGGCCTGCCTCCTGAGGCTCCGAGACTTGGTTCTAGAAGTGGGAAAGGGGAAAGATGGAAAGACAGGATTGACACCCTCCGAGGTGCCCAGAGCACTGCAGGCCAGGGAGGTAGAGGGGGCAGCCAGCTTTCGCCCTGGAGAGAGACCATAAACACCTGTGCCCAGGTGTCATCCTGACCTTCTTTTACACAACCCTCTAGCTCTTCACAGAGCACATTCACACCTAGGAGGTCCTTTCATCTTCACAACAGCCCTGATAATATGCCATCACTATTTGCATTTTATAAGTGAGGAAACTCAGATGGATGGGCAGTGTGATGTGGCAGGGAACAGTTTTCCCACTGGATCCCCTCCCTGGCTCAGTTACCAACTCACTGGGGACCTCTGGCAAGCCTCTTCTCTACGCTGGGCCTCAGTTTTCCCATCTGTAAAATGGGGCAGCTGAGAACTCAATGGCCTCTGAGAACCCTCCTGGTACTCAATTCTCTTACCACAGGGCATCAGCCCCTCCAACCTGCCAATTGAACTGCCCCCCATTTTATAGTTAAATAAGCATGGATGTGCCTCCTAGCTTGTTGCATTTTCCCAAGCTTGGGTTACTGTCAACCTCACTTTACACGCAAGGTAAATATGGACAGCCAGGGACGTGAATTGACTTGCCTGAGATCCCACAGGGGCTTAGTGACTGAGCAGGAGGGTGAAGGTAGAAGCTCTAACTAGATTTTTCCCCTTACTTCCCTAGAGCAATACTGTCCAGTTCAGCAGCCGCTGACACGCGGGGCTGTAAAGTGTGTGTGGCCAGCTGAATAACGCTCTCCAAAGATGTCTACACCCTAATCCTCGTGAGTATGCCACTTTACATGGCAAAAGGGACTTTGCAGATGTGATTAAGGATCTTGAGATGGGGAGGTTATCCTGGATTATTTGGGCAGGCCCAGTATCATCATAAGGGTCCTATAAGAGGGAGTCGAGGGTAAGAGTCAGAGAAGGCAAAGTGACAAGTAAAGCAGAGGGAGAGAAGATGTGACAACAGAAGCAGTTTGGGATATGCACTTTGAAGATGGAGGAAGGGATGGATCACTGGGTGGGTGGATGGATGGATGGATGGATGGATGGATGGAAGGAGGGCTGGAGAAGACAAGGAACGAATTCTCCCCTGGAGTCTCCAGGACGAACACAACCCTGCCAACATCTTGATTTTAGCCCCCTGAGACTCATTTCCAACTTTCTAACCTCCAGAACTGTAAGATAATAAATCCATGCTGTTTCAAAGCACTAAGTGTTAATGTGTTACAGCAGCGGTCGAAAACTAATATGGCATTTGACGTGACCACTCCAAATTGAGAAGAACCATGAGTCCTAAAATACGTAACATATTTTTAAAAAATAAGCTTATTTTTTAATTTCTTTTTGGCTGCATTGGGTCTTCGTTGCTGTGTATGGGCTTTCTCTAGTTGCAGCGAGTAGGGGCTCCTCTTTGTTGTGGTGCGAGGGCTTCTCATTGCAGTGGCTTCTCTTGTTGCGTAGCACGGGCTCTAGGCACGCGGGCTTCAGTAGCTGTGGCACATGGGCTCAGTAGTTGTGGCTCGCGGGCTTAGTTGCTCCGCGGCATGTGGGATCTTCCCGGACCAGGGCTTGAACTCATGTCCCCTGCATTGGCAGGCGGATTCTTAACCACTGAGCCATCAGGGAAGTCCTACATACCATATTTTGAAGACTTAGTATGAAAAAGAGAATTTCATTGATTTCCTTAATATTTTTATATTGATGACATGTTGAAATGATCAACATTTCATTATTTTAGATTAAATAAAATTTATTAAAAGTAATTTCCCCTGGGCTTCCCTGGTGGCGCAGTGGTTGAGAGTCCGCCTGCCGATGCAGGGGACG
>NW_020175018.1:6942649-6944709 GCF_003031525.2 Neophocaena asiaeorientalis asiaeorientalis | reverse complement strand
CCCCTGATCTTTTTTTAATGTTTGTATTAGGAAATTGACAATTACATGTGTAGCTCACATTATATGCCTACTGAACATCCCTAGAGGACTTTTCTCATCGCCCTGATGAAAGAGTAGTCTCCACCCCTCTGTTGTAGCCGGGGATGGGGCCTTGCACTGATTAATGGAATCACACACCCCCAACACACACACACACACACACACACACACACACACACACACACACACACACACACACACTACAGGTGAGGGGCCTTGGTGGTGGGTGAGTGTCCTGGCCCCCACTCACCACTCCCATCTGCCTGGGCTGAGCCCTGCCTCCGGGCCAACCCATGTCCCTGCTAGATGTGACTTCTATTTTTAGCAGCTGTACTCGCTGGCTCTGCATAGCTAGTTCCGAGGCTTGCTGGGTGGGGGCCAGCCCCAGGCCTGCCCTCTCCCTGCCAACGGCAGTCTCAGGAGGAGCTGACACCCTGGTGATGGGGCCTCTCAGGGTGCGTAAGTCAGCCTTGCAACATCCCTGGCAAGGAAATACTATCATAATCTGTACGTTTTCTGTGACGAGACCGAGGCTCAGAGGTCTCTCCAAGCGAGGAGGGGGCAGAGCTGAGTCTGAGTCTTCTTCCCCAAGGCCTGACCTGCTCAGGGACTCGAGGAAGTCACCAATTCTTGGGTGGCATTTCTCTGGAGCGTTTTCTACCTTGGAAAGTATTCTAAGCCCGAGAAAAGGAAAGAATCCATTTGGAAGGAGGGAGGGGGGTGGATGAAGCTTCCAGGTGTGCAGCTGACATCTCCTGTTGCAGTGGGTCCCAGTAATGAAAGCACCCACACATATGGAAAGGCAACACAACACGAAAACCAGGATTGCCCTGTGGTTAGAACTCAGGTGCCGGCCTCTAGAACACCCGGGTTTTGACGCTGCCTGTCTGCTGGAGCCCTCAGCCTCGGTCTCCTCCCCTGCACAATCGGCGTAGGAGGGGTTAGAGGACAAAATGAGGACCTGAACATAAGTGCCCAGCCCCGAGCCAGGCACTGGGGAGCCCACCTCCGTAAACAATCGTTATTGTTAGTATTTACCAAGGGCTTACTGTGTCCTGTCAGCAAAACATCCCAACAATTCATGAGGTTACTGTTGTCATCATCCCCATTTAACAGATGAAGACACTGAGGCTGAGGGAGGTGAGGTCACTTTTCCAAGTCACACATCTGGTGAGAGGCAGAGCTAGGAATTTTTTGGTAACAGCTTTAGGAAGGTATAATTAAGATACAACGCACATACCATACAATTCACCCATTTAAAGTGTACAATTCAATGGCATTTATATATTTATTTCTCATTCTTTGGTAGAACCCTAACTGATACAGTTGCAGCCTAGAAGACTTGTTTTTAGTTTTAAATACTGTTCTATTTTCCAAATATAAATTTGTTAGGGAATTCCCTGGTGGTCCAGTGGTTAGGACTCTGTGCTTCTACTGCAGGGGGCCCGGGTCCACTCCCTCATGCCGCCATTGCAGCCAATAAATAAATAAATAGATAAATAAATAAAAACAAAATAAAATAAATATAAATGAACAAAATACATAATCATTTAAAATGATATAAAGGTAGGGTGCATTTTATGATAAGTAAATTATATTTCAATAAGCCATTAAAATAATAATATTAAAGTGATAACTGCTCATTATTGTTATTTTGTTTTGCGGTACGCGGGCCTCTCACTGTTGTGGCCTCTCCCGTTGCAGAGCACAGGCTCCGGACACACAGGCTCAGCGGCCATGACCCACGGGCCTAGCTGCTCCGCGGCATGTGGGATCTTCCCGGACCGGGGCAAGAACGCATGTCTCCTGCATCAGCAGGCGGACTCTCAACCACTGTGCCACCAGGGAAGCCCTGGAGTTTTACTTCTTATTGTTTAAAATGTCCCCATTCAAATAAGGTCTATAGTTTCTTTTTTATTTTTAACTTATTTTATTTATTTTGGCTGCCTCGGGTCTTAGTTGTGGCATGTGGGATCTTAGCTCCCCCACCAGGGGAACCCGTGTCCCCTGCATTGGAAGGC
>NW_020175018.1:6925344-6942599 GCF_003031525.2 Neophocaena asiaeorientalis asiaeorientalis | reverse complement strand
CAACTAGAGAAAGCCCTTGCACAGCAACGAAGACCCAATGCAGCCATAAATAAATAAATAAGTTTATTAAGAAAAAAAAGTAGCTAGAGAAAAATGAGTATCATGTGGAAGGGAATAATGATATGAAAATGACTGACTTCTCTCATCAGAAACAATGGAGTTCAGAGACAGTGGAATGGCATCTTTTTAAAAAAAATATTTATTTTCTTTATTTTGGCTGCCTCGGGTCTTAGTTGTGGCATGTGGGATCTTAGCTCCCCCACCAGGGGAACCCGTGTCCCCTGCATTGGAAGGCGGATTTTTAACCACTGGACTGCCAGGGAAGTCCCAGTTCTGTAGTTTCTTTTTTTTTTTTTTTAACATCTTTATCGGAGTATAATTGCTTTGCATCGTTGTGTTAGTCGCTGCTGTATAACAAAGGGAATCAGCTATACATATACATATATCCCCATATCTCCTCCCTCTTGCGTCTCCCTCCCACCCTCCCTATCCCACCCCTCTAGGTGGACACAAAGCACCGAGCTGATCTCCCTGTGCTATGCGGCTGCTTCCCACTAGCTATCTATTTTACATTTGGTAGTGTATATATGTCAGTGCCACTCTCTCACTTCGTCTCAGCTTACCCTTCCCCCTCCCTGTGTCCTCAAGTCCGTTCTCTACATCTGCATCTTTATTCCTGTCCTGTCCCTAGGTTCTTCAGAAGCTTTTTTTAAAAAATTCTCTATATATGTGTTAGCATACGGTATTTGTTTTTCTCTTTCTGACTTACTTCATTCTGTATGACAGACTCTAGGTCCATCCACCTCACTACAAATAACTCAATTTCATTTCTTTTTATGGCTGAGTAATATTCCATTACATATATGTGCCAGGTCTGTAGTTTCTTAATAGTGTCATACCAGCTTCAATTCCTTGGTTTTGAAAATGCACTATGGTTATGTAAGAGGCTATGATTAGGGAAAACTATGTGATGGGGTACACAAGAATTCTGTACTATTTTTGTAACTTTATGTGAGTCAAATTATTTCCAAATACAATGTTAAAAAAGTTTTTAAGTTTAAAAGTATTTATTTAGATTTTCTTCTAAGTTTTATGGACTCATATTTTAACTCTTTCTCCATCAGAAATCTATGTGATATAAAGTGAGAGATGAGACTGGCTTAATTCTTTTCCACATGGCTGGCCAATTGTCTTAGCCTTGAGGTTGAATCAATCTTCCTTTACCTGGTGATTTGGTCACCACCTTTATTACACACTGAAGCCTGTAAATGATAAGGACTGTTTCCAGGCTATTTTTCTTCTTCTGATCCATTACCGTTTCTTATGTCCTTACCATGCTGTTTTTGATTACTGAAGTTTCAGAGTATGTTTTAAAATGTGACATGACAGGTGTTGGTTTCCTTCACACATCAAATTAACCCTTTTTTTGTAATTACTGGTATTTTTCAACATTTTTTGACTTTTTATTCTTGCAGATGGAACAAACATGATAAAAAATATTTCAAAGATTTTTATGGGAGTCTCATTAAACTTGAAAATTACCTTGATAAAAGTTGACATCTTTACAACATCCAGTTTTCCTATCCAAGACCACAGTAGGAATGAAGCTTCATTTATTTATCTTTTTCTGTTTCTCAGTAAAGATGTGTGGCTGTCTTCTTATCAGTCTTTCACATTTCTTGTTAAGGTTAGTTATTGATATGTTATGACCGAAAAATTTTAAACTTATGCTTTCTAATTGGTTATGTTAGTATGTAGGGTGGTACAGATGTATAGGATGGTGACTGCCTTTTATATCCAGTCACCCTGCTGAATTCTCTCATTTATTCTGGTAGCTTTTTCAGTTAATTTTACTGGTTTTCAAGATGGACAAACAAATCCTGTTTAAATCAGCATAATTTTGACTCCTTTACAAATAGCAGCAACACGCTGGAGCCACAAGGATCATTTGATGGATAAACATGAGCAAGTTACTTATCATCTATGAACTTCAATTCCCTTATAAGGAAAAAAATGGAAACAATGCTAATACATAAAATAACTATCTATCTTGTTGAGGTGCTATGAGTATTCAGTAAAATAAGATATTTAATATAATCTCCAATTTCAGAATCCTTAAGAAGTGGTAGTCTTTTTCCTAAGTCACCTCCTTGCTTCACATTACGGCAATGGCTAAAACTTTCATATCAATGTTGAATAATAGTATTGGGTTCTATTCTTTTTTTTTTTTTTTTTTTTTTTTTGCGGTACGCGGGCCTCTCACTGTTGCAGCCTCTCCCGTTGCGGAGCACAGGCTCCGGACGCGCAGGCTCAGCGGCCATGGCTCACAGGCCCAGCCGCTCCGCGGCATGTGGGATCCTCCCGGACTGGGGCACGAACCCGTGTCCCCTGCATCAGCAGGCGGACTCTCAACCACTGCACCACCAGGGAAGCCCTGGGTTCTATTCTTTATTGAGTTCCTAATTTTGATTGGAGGACTTCCACGGTTTTACCCAAAGAGCCTATTAATCAAGCCATCATGCCTCTAGAGCTATTTCATAAACACAACATGAAAATCACAGACTCCTCTTTAAGGCAATTGTTCTCCCTTAAATCTGAAAACTCAGAACTTCTGACAAGTTTGTTATTTATACATCAATAAAACTGGGGGGAAAATTTTTAAGGTTGCTGGAGGTTTCTGTGCCTTGTTTTCTTAACGGGTCAGTTCCTTACTTTACGAGTCTGAGGAACTCTGGGATCTGAGTGAGGACAAACCCCAGGAAGTCAGGGTAGATTAAAGCTTCAGCGGGACTTCCCTCCCTCTGGAGCTTGGACAGAAAGGGCACCGGACCTGGAATCCTTTAACCTGCTTTCAGATCCTTACCCTTGCTGGCTGTGAGACCTTGGGCAGGTCACATCACCATCTCTGAGCCCAACTGCCCTCATGGGCAAAGCTGGGTGACACAGTTCCCAACTGGTGGGGTTATGAGGGGCAGCTGGATGACACATGTGAGGTCCAGACACCCAGAAGATTCCCAGGAACGTTAACTGAAGCTGAGTGCTCTGGGGGATTGTGTGCTGGGCTTATTTAAGAGGAAGAATCCCTAAAGCCTTCTACCAATAAGTTGTTTATTAGGTGTTCACTCATCAAATCCTCCCAACATCTATGTTCCTGGCACCGGGCTAGTCTTGGCAATCAGTGTTCAACATCCCAGCACAGGGTAGAGGGGAGACAGACAGTAAATGAGCCCAAATAAATGTGCCTTCCTGCAGGGAGGGGCTGGCAAGGGCCTAATGGGGGAGCAGCTGATTGCCAGAGTCTGTCCCCCTCCCTTGGTCCCCTGGGTCGGGCCAGGCCGCCAGCACCCACAGCCATATGGAATGCATTGAGCAGCTCCAGCATTCCAAACACGCGGTTCTGCTCTCCCAGGCGCCTTTTCCTGAACCGTGCCACGCCTTCTGCAGGCAGCCAGGGCCTCGGTGCCTGATATGAGGGCCTCCCCGAGGCTGCCTTCCACCTGTGCAATGTCAAGGTCAGCGGGGGGGGGAGGGGGTGGCGGGTGTCCCCGATGCTCTGTAGCTGCTCCTCCGCGGCCCTGGCAGGGACTGGTAGGCGGCCTGGAGAGAAGAGACCAAGTGGCCCCAAGGGCTGCTGGAATCACAGCATCTGGTTGCTTTGTTGTAGAAAAGTAGTAGAAACATTTAAAATAAAAATTCTACTGTATAGCACAGGGAACTATATTCAATATGCTGTGATAAACCATAATGGAAAAGAATATGAAAAATTATATATATGTATAACTGAATCACTTTGCTAAATGGCAGAAATTAACACAACACTGTAAATCAGCTGTACTTCAATTTCTTAAAAAAGAAATGATGAAATAAAATAATAAAATTAAATTAAAAATCCTCAATTGGGCATGCAGGTCCCCCACAAGTCTTTCTAATCAGGTTTCCCGTAACTTTGTCTTACTTCCCCTCCTTGACAGCGTCAGGAGTCTTGGGGTACATGATTGATTCTGGGCCTATCACAGAGCAGTGTCAGGTCATACTTGACCCTCAGTGGTTGGTTTGATGAATGACTGGGCGAGGGATGGCTGAGCACCAACCATGTGGGGGCATAAGTCCCACACTAGTCTCACTTCCCTGACAGAAGGCCCCTGCCTTAAGCATGGTCCCTGTTTACAGAGGAGGTGACCGAGGCTCAGAACTGGAATCCAGGCTTCGCCCTTCCCTCCACTCCAGAGGTCTGCAAACTGCCACTCAACTGAACCAGGCTGAGGGCTTTGTGGAAACAGAGTGCTAGGGGAATTTCCTGGCAGCCCAGTGATTAGGAGTCTGAGCTTCCACTGCCAGGGACCCAGGTTTGATCTCCGGTCAGGGAACTAAGATCCCACAAGCTGCGTGGCATGGCCAAAAAAATTAATTAATTAAAAAAAAATAACAGTGCTGGGTCCACCCCCAGATTTTTATTTTATTTTATTTTTATTTTTTGCAGTACGCGGGCCTCTCACTGCTGTGGCCTCTCCCGTTGCGGAGGCTCCGGACGCGCAGGCTCAGCGACCATGGCTCACGGGCCCAGCCGCTCCGCGGCATGTGGGATCCTCCCGGACCAGGGCACGAACCCGCGTCCCCTGCATCGGCAGGTGGACTGTCAACCACTGCGCCACCAGGGAAGCCCCACCCCCAGATTTTTAAATTCAGTGGTTCTGGGGTGGAGCCAGAGAATTTGCGTTTGTCACACGTTCCCAGTTAATGCTGATGCTCTTGGTCCAGGACCACACTTTGGGAAGCTCTGCCTACACTATGGTGCCCCCTCTGAATAAATTTTCAGCAATTAGGGAGACGTGACATTCACCGTGGGCCACTTCCATGGCAAGGATGTATGATGAGCCGCCTTCCCTATACCGATAGTAGAGGGTTCCATTCCTGACTGTTCCACCTGCAGGGGAATGCCCCGCTCCCCCATACTACGTTCAGTCGTCTGAGTGCTCCTCCTGGACACCACAGGGCATGGACTTCCTAAAGTGGGGTGCGTCCATTGAGCAAAGAGGGCAAGTGATTGTCGATGATGAATTTGCTTCCTTAAGTGACCATCAGGAGAGGGGACAGTCAGAGCTAAAGAAGGAGCTGGAAGGCTTGGAGAAAACTGACAGCGGCTTCCAAGAAAGGGATATACAGGATGGCTGGAGAGTTGAGTAATGTGGAAGGCAGGACAGGAGCTGAGCATGCTGGGAAGAGAGTGATGGGGCAGCTGCAGACTTGGAGAGGAAGCTACCTGCATCACCGCTGAAACCAGGGGTGCCCGGGGCCTGGTAAGCAGAGAGCTGGGACAGAGAGCTGAGGAAATCAGGGGGTTCTCGGAATGCATTTCCATGTTATTCCGCCAGTGTTTACATGTGGCTTCTTTTTCACCTTATAAATTAGGCTATTAAATGATGACATCGCCACACAAGGGCGTTTTCATAACCAATAATCACAGCTATCGTTTATTGTGTCTATTATCCACCAGGACCTTTACATACAAAACCTCGTTCAGTCCTCCCAACAACCTCCAGAAAGTGGGTTCTGAGATTATCCCCATTTTTCAGATGAGGAAACTGAGGCTAAGGGAGCTTAAATAACTTGGCCAAGGTCCTAGTCTCTAGGAAATGACAGGGCTACTGTCTCACCATCTCTAAACTGTCACTTTCCTCTCTATCACCCTGCCCTTCATTTCCTGAACACCTGCTCCCTGCACGGCCCTGGGAGGGACCACAGATGAATCATTCAAGAAGTCACTGATTCAACAAGCTTTCTTTTTTTTCTTGTTGAGCACTTACTCTTTTGTATGGGCTTCTTTATTTATAGCATGCCTTATTCCAGAAAGCACTTAACATAACTTCTTGATGTACAAGAGAATAAAAATTTTAGAGGCGTGGTCACGTGACGGTTGCCAAATGGAAAACAGAAGCTGGAAAGGTCAGAGGAACCCGGGAATAAGACAGGCAGACAAAAGGCAGAGCTCGTGGTCCTCTGGGTTACAGGAGACAAGCCCCAAATTGTCCTCTGAGCTTTCGGGCGGCCAAAATCTAATCCCACGAGGTTCAGGGTCCATAAGATACCAACGAATCAGCGGCTGCAGGAAAACGTGACTCTCCTGGGCCCTAAGACCAGAGAGGCCTTTTCCTAGGGAGTTGGCGTGAGGAGAACATGGTGGAACGAAGGGAGCAATGTCCCCAAAAGGAGTACAGGCGCACAGGCCCCAGGGGCTGTTTCCTGTGCTCCCCTCCACGCTGGCCCAAGTCCCAAAGCGGAAGGCAGCTCAGGGGAGAGAACACAGCGCAGGACAGGCCTGCCGGTCTCCATTCTCTGGTTTAATCCCCACGCAGCATTTATAGGAAACATTTAGAACAAACTGGCAGGCTGCTAGCTACACGCAGTCCTCAGGTAAGCTCTGTTTGGATTCATTGCCAACTTTAAACTGTTAGGAAATTTCACCTAAAAAGCCAGATTTTGACGGTCTGTTTAAAAAAAAGGGGGGGGGGGCTTCCCTGGTGGCGCAGTGGTGGAGAGTCCACCTGCCGAGGCAGGGGACATGGGTTTGTGCCACAGTCCGGGAGGATCCCACATGCCGCGGAGCGGCTGGGCCCGTGAGCCACGGCCGCTGAGCCTGCGCGTCCGGAGCCTGTTTCCGCAACGGGAGAGGCTGCAACAGGGAGAGGCCCGCGTACCGCAAAAAAAAAAAAAAATGGATTTGACTACCTGGGACCCACATTCCCTAAGGATGAGAATTGGCTTGAGCTGAGTAGTTTTCCGAGGATCCCTCCATGGTTCCCTGAGGCCCTTTTTGTTTTCAACTTCCCTACCCGGCTTTGCAAGTTGTCAGGGGCTTGCAGCTCTGGTTCGGGATATTTTGAGCTGTGTCACACTGGTGTGCGTCAGCAGCAGTCAGTAACTGTTTACAGTGCGGGGTCCCGGGCTGGGCTCCTTGGGTCTGGGGTGGGGCTCAGTCTTTCTAACAGGTATTGAGGTGCAGGTGTCTCTCCTGACGGGCTGGATGGCTGGCTGGGGCCCAGGAGTGATTGTATAGCTGCTCAGCACCACCGATCCGGGAAATGGATGAATAGTGATCCTTTGAACACAGCTTTTGGCAATTACAGTGGGGCTCTGAGTTCAAGATCACGCTCCCTGACAGATGCCCAGAGTGTAGCTCTGCTGAGTCTCTGGGGGAGTCCTGAGTCAGGTGCTGTCAATCACAGTGGTGCTTGCCCTTGGTTGCACGTTAGAACCACCTGGAGAACTTTTCAACCCATCCTCAGGCCCAGGCCACCTCCCAGACCAATTAAATCTGAATCTCTGCGGAGAACACAGGCGTCAGCCTTTTAAACCTCCCCAGGTTATCCCAGAGGACTGCCAGGTGTGAGGCGCAGGGCTTAAAAAGGACCACGTTCTCTGGGCGAGGTCTGGTATCAGCTGGAGAGATACTGAGATGAGGAAGGCTTCCGGGAGAGCGGAGAGGATGGAGGTAAGTGGACTGTCAGGGTAAGTGTGATGAGTACTCTGGGAACCCAAATGGAGACCCCTAAGCCAGCCTGAGGGACTCAAACTCTCCACCACCCCATCCTCTGGAGGAGAGGCCTGGGCTGAATTTTGGGAATAAATACCATCCAGCCACATAAAGAAGGAGAAGGAGAATCCCAGCCAAAGCAAGGGTACAGTCCAAGACTCTGAGGCCTGAACAGAGAGGGGGAAGAGATAGAGCGGAAGGTTGTCTGGTACAGCTGAGTCAAGGGTAGGGGGAAGGAATGTGAGAAGAGGCCACAGAGGCAGGAAGGGGCCAAATCACAAAAGGCCTTGCATGCCAAGCTAGGGAGATGGAATTTTGCCCTGAGGCTCAGAGGAACTTCTGGAGGGTTTTAAGTCCAAGAGTCATATGGATGAACAAATCCATAATGGGCTTGGGTTATCAAGGAGGGCTTCCTGGAGGAGGTCAGACTTGAGCTGAGGGAGGGGGGAGGATTTGGAAAGCTGGCCGGGAGGGAGAGGTGTGGGTATTCTGATCAGCTTGCTACTGTTAAAGCTCTTCAAAACCCTTCCCTCCCCTACGCCCTTTGAAACCATTTGAATCACAAGCTGCCCCTGTTTAGAGTTGTGTTTGTCAGTTATTTGAAAGTTGTGGTTTCTCTTTAGCAGATTCTGGACCCCATCCTTTGACTAGGAACCAGGAAGGAATAAAGAACGCATCCTCTTGCCCAGAGAGCTAATTATTGAAATACTGTGGGCCTCACCAGGGTTTATGGCGTCACTGATCTCTGTCATCCAACAGCTCCTAAATTCTAACTGGTCAAAGTTTTCAGTACATTTTTATGGGCTGCCCCAAAGCCAGCTGGAAGCTTTTTTTCCATAAACTTTCCCTGAGACAAGTAGCCAGGTTTCACATATTAAAATGAAAACGTCAAAAGGGTTGTTTAAAAAAAAAAAGAAAGAAAAGAAAAAGATGCAGCTCAGCTCACAAAACTCACATCAGAGTCCAACAGCATCTGCCTGGGTTTTTCTGCAAGGCTGATGGTCAAGTTAGAACGGATGATGATAATCCCATGATCACTTTATCCATTCACTCAACAAACACTTCCTGGGCATTTACTGGGTACCAGGCTTGAGCTGGGCACCAAGCTGAGACGATGCCTTAGGCACGATTGCCCCATCCCCACTGCCCCCAAGGGCTCAATATACTTTAGAGTTTACAAAGTGTTTTCACGTGTAATTTTGGGAGCTGTAGGTAATGTTATTATCCCCATTTTTCAGAGGAGGAAATTGAGGCTCGTAGAAGTTAGGTAACTTGCCCAGAGTCACAATAGTAATAAGGGGTAGAATTCAACCTTGGGTCATCCATGTTCAGAACCCACGTTCTGTCCACTCCACCCTGCTCCTTTTTAAGCAACACCATCTAACCCTTATTGGCTTAAGTTGAACAATAGCTCCAAGAGGTTTAGCTGCAACTTATAATCTGTCTAGTATCTGCCCTCATCTTAGAACCTGATTTCTCTTTTGAGGGAATTCCCCCGTTGTGAGGAAGGGAAACTAGCACCCACCTCCCATGGCACCATCACCATGTAAGCCTAGTGAAACCCAGTGCTTCCCCAGCATCTCCTGCCCAGACAGTTGATAGGCACATGTGAAATACAACCTCCGCCAATCAGATACTCCTTCCTGGGACTGACTCTTGAGTGAGTGGTGAGAGGACCCTTGGAGGTCAAAATCAGTCTCAGCAGAGGGCCCCAGGTCAGACTGCCTGCAGCATTCCCTTGGCTGGGGTTCCTGTGGCTCCCATGGCTGCACCCTTGGTCCAGACCTCTCAGCCCTTCAAGCTGCTACCAAGCTTGCTCTTCTATGGGATTCCATTCTCATCTGGGTCCTTCTGGCCTTTTAAGGGTTATGAGTGTAGAGATGGAGGCTCAGGTAAAACCCATGGGTGTGGACTGCTGAAGGAGCAATGGGCTGGAGTACACGGACAGAGGGGCAGGAGGGAGGGGAATAAGGGGACCCGAATATGTGCCAGGAGATGGTCTGGGAAGGGTCTGATCAGTGATCTGTTCTCAAGGCTCTGAAAGAGGGATCATCAGTCAGGATCCTCCAGAAAAACAGAACCGATGGAGATAGATAGATAGGTACCTAGGTACATAGATACATACATTGATAGATACAAAGATACATAGATACAAAGGTAGGTAGATTGATTGATAGATACAGAGAGGATAGATACAGACATAGACACATAGATGGACACATAGATAGATACATAGATGGTAGATAGCTATAAAATAAATATGTACATACAGTTTTTAAAAGAAATACCTGTATTTTAAGAAACTGGCTCACGGGATGGGGGGACTGCCAAGTCCAGGGCAGGCTCACAGGCTCAAACGCAGGCCCGAGTTGACACTGTGCTCTTGACACAGCTTTTCTTCTCTGGGAAACATCAGTGTTCACTCTTCAGGCCTCCAAGTGATTGGATGAGGCCCTCCCACACACTACCAGGGTCATCTTCACTGCCTGTAGATGTTAGTCACAACTACAAAATCCCTTCACAGCCCCACCTAGATCCACATTTGATTAAATAACTGGGTGCTAAAATTAACCCTCATGGAAGGGTCATCCCAGGTTGGTACCTCCTGGGATTGTCAGAGGGGGGGTGACTACGGACAGGATGGACCAGAGATTGGAGTGAGAAACACTCAACTTGGCACTGGGTCATCTCCTGACTGCAGACGAGGACATGGTCCTTGGTCTCACCAAGGGTTCATTGCCAAAGCCAGGTTGGCTGTGAAGGGCTTCCGAACAGATTACTCATGGTTTGAGCCTGTGCTCTCTCTGCTCCCGCTGCGACCTGCACATACAAGACCCCTCGCTGCGGAGTCCTGTCCCTGCCTCTCCCTTTCCCGGTGGCCACCCCCAGCCCCTGACCTTTTTATGTCCAACTGCCGCAGCATCTCTCTTTCGGCTGAATGTTCATACAAACTGTGCCTACTGTTCCCACCAACCTAAGTCCCAGGGCCTCTTTCCTGGAAGCCTACCACTCCGGATTCCCTCTCCCTTTCTCTAACCACCCCCACCTCAGCCACCACACACACCCTGGGCCTGTCGAAGCCTCCCAGGTGGGATCCAGACCCCAGTGGTCTGAACCGCATCTGAAGTGAACAGCTCTTGGCTCACGGGCTCCTACCCAGGGTGTCTCACAAATTGGGCTCCCTCCACGCACCTCTGGCCCAGATGTTTCCTGTCCATGGCAGGAGATGTACGGGATCTTGAACTGTAATCTTGGAAGGGGCAGCTGTAAGACACAGATCCAAGTGGTCCCAGCTAAACCTCTCAAAGCCATTGCCCCAGTTTAGGCCCAAAGGTTAGGGAGCAGAACAGACCACAGAGAGAGAGCAGCCTTGGGAGTTTCTTCTGAGAGCAGCAAAAGTGCGAAGATTCTCTTCAAATCGCTAGAGACTCACGGCCTCTCCAAGCTGATTGTCACCTAGACATTCCCCCACCCAGGCAAGGACTCCCTCAGAAATTCAGGAGAATGTCATATATCACAGAACACTGAACAAGAAGGGTTTTAAAATAAATTTTGGCTGTAGGAAAACCCAAGAGGATTGCTGGAGATCTGACAAAAGCAACAGGGTGTAAATCTCTCAGCAGGCAGGCAGAAACCTTTATCAAACTATGGCTCATTTGCTGATTTACCACTTGAAACAAACAGGGAGAAACAAACAGGTACCAGTTTGCCTAACTGAACATGAGCAGTTGGGTAACATGACGTGGAAGGTCCTCTCCAGTGGTGACTACCTGACCCTGAGACTTGTGTCTAATACCTTCCAGCTGCATGACCTTGGGTACCTCACTCAACCTCCTTAACCTCAGTTTCATCATCTGCAAAATGGGGGATTCGTAATCCTAGCCTTGTTCGTCTTGTAGCGTTGCTGTGGGGATGGAATGGGAGATGTGGAAATACCCTGTGTAAACTCCAAAGAGCTATTCTTATATGAAGTATTAGTGCAAGATGAAATACCATTGTATGATGTATCTACGGTGTCTTCATTGCATAAGAAGCTACAAGACCACATGGCATTCATAGGGGCAGAAGGGCATGGTGGTCAAAGGCTCTGGACCCAGCCTGCCTGGGTTTGTGGCTCAGCTCTCCCACCTTTACCAGTTTCCTCATGAGTAAACTGGGTTAAGAATAGCACCTGTGAAACCCAGGGCAGTGCCTGGCATGTGGTGTGTGCTCTAGCAACGCTGATGTTTATCGTGATTATCTTCCTATGGTGAAGCAAGGAGGAAGGGTGGGGCAGTGGGATGGCCGCTGGTTTGTTTTTTTTTAACGTCTTTATTGGAGTATAATTGCTTTACAATGGTGTGTTAGTTTCTGCTGTATAACAAGGTGAATCAGCTATACATATACATACATCCCCATATCTCCTCTCTCTTGTGTCTCCCTGCCACCCTCTATATCCCACTCCTCTAGGTGGACACAAAGCACCGAGCTGATCTCCCTGTGCTTTGCTGGCCAGAACTAACTGGGTTCAAACCTCCATTCTACTAGCTGAATCATACAAATGATCATGTGATATCCACTGTCTTCTTTTTTGCTCTCCTCTGATTATTTCTTGAGCAGTTAATAGTTTGTCTCCTTCATGAAATGCCCAGCAAGGGGTTGGCTCCTGGGGACCAGTTCTTGTCTGTTTCCTATCTGCTCAGCTTGGGGCTGGGCGCTCAGCCACCAAGTTGACAGACTCACGGGTTGCTTGATTCTAGAAAAGATGCCTTGTAAATACTGGAATTCACTAATAAAATTCTCCTCTGTATTTTAATATGGGGATAATTTGAAAGATATCTTTACTCTTCCCCAGAAGTATCTGTTGTACAATGGCATAGATGAACAAAAGACACAGTGCCCTTGCTTTGAGCTAGAATTCTATTTACTTATTCAATTTACTTATCTATTTATCTAATTCTATCTTTTATAATCACATTATTTGTATCATACCAATCAAAATCTCTGATTGAATATAATATATGCACCTAATTCCTAAAAAAGAAAACAAAATAACTCTCACATAATAAATGCGATGTTTGGTGGATCAAATCTCTTTTAGGGCGGTGCTGCGGCATGTGGAATCTTAGTTCCACGACCAGGGATAGAACTCGTGCCCCCTGCAGTGGAAGCCTGGAGTCTTAACCACTGGACAGCCAGGGAAGTCCCTCAAATCTTTATATAAGATTCTTTGTGCAGCAAGATTGGGAACTACTCATTTGTTTAAACGTTATGCTTTGACCAGTGAGTAAATCTGAAGCCCAGACCGGAGAAGTGATTTATTCAAGGTTACCCAGTGAGGGAGAAACAAAGCTCAGATTAAGTTCATAAAATCAAATACTTTTGCAGTCAGAGGCACTTTAGAGATCATGGGTATTTACTCAGAAACAACCACTCCTTGTCTTGAGCCATTTCTTTTTTTTTCTGTTTTTAATATACGTGAAAAAATTTTTAATAGTAATTACAGTAATAAAAATTGAAACACAATGAGAAATACAAAGTTTGTATTGGCAAAAAAATAAACTTTCTGACAATCCTGAGTGTTGGTTGATCCCATCTCTTAACAGACTATCACAGTGACCTGTTGATGTGTCTGTCCGCCAACCCTACTGCCGGATATGGGCTTCTTGATGCCAACGACTGGGATTTATTTATCTTTATGGCACATCTCCCTCTGCCCTGACCCTTATTCCTAGGGGTACCTGCCCACAGCACATTGCCCTAACCGCCTGCTGAATGTTGCAAGTGTGAATAAAGCCGTACTTTATTTTTAACAGATGGGGAGAGCAAATCAGAGAAGAGAAGGGACCCACCCCTGGTTCCATAGCAAGCTTGCGGAGAGGGTCAACAGGATCTCCTACATCCCAGTGGAGGCACTCCTGGGCTCCCAAAGAGGACAGACACTTGATGTCTCTCCTTTCCCCACAAAAGCCACAGGTAAAGGTGTTTATGGCTTAGCAGCCAACAAAGGCCACAAGCACTTCAATAGGCCACAGTCTGACCCTGTCAACTATTTCTTTTTTTTTTTTTTTAATTTTTAAATGGTGTTAAAAGTCATCCTTTCTACTATAATTTGAAAGCTCTCAGCACCTCCATGCTGAGGCCTTAATAAACTGACCCCCAAATTCAGGCAACAAAACACAGGCCTGCCTACCGGCCAACTGCTTTGATGGATGAAATCTTAATTATTTCCAAATAATTATTGTCAATGATTTCCAAAACCTTTATTATAATCATAATTATTCAAATTTGGGAAAAGTGTTTTCTTCTTTGTAGAGCACTTTCATATACACTAACTGGTCTAGGACTCAAACAAATATGTCCTCTAGAATTAAGGCACGTTTGAAATAGGTGAATTTTTTAATGTGAATTACCTATACCTCAATAAAGCTGACTTAAAAAGTAAGACAGTGAAAACCACAAGTGACTTTTATTTTCTTCCTTGTGCTTTTCTATATTTTCCATGGTGTCCTTAATTGAAAGCAAAAATAGAAGAGGGCCGCAGATGGAAGAAGATGGATTCTTGCAAGGTGGGAGACCTTCTCTCGACATTCCTTGGCCTTTGCTGGTCTCCCCTGAGACACAGCTGAGAGTAAGAGTACTTCCCCCTACTTTGTGTGGCCTTGGGGAAGTCACTCCACCTCTCCAAGCTTTTGTTCTTTCCCCTGTGAACAGATCTGATGCCTGCCATGCCTGGTTCACCATGCTGTGACAAGTCTCAGGGAACAGACATGTTAGGACACTGTGAGGTCTGATGGCCCTGCATATGTGACAGGTTAGTGCTGTGACTAAACCTCCTCTGCTGTAATCTCCCAGCCCCCGCCCCCATCTTTAAAATTACCAAATATTTCAAACGTACAGAGAATAGAGAAAAAGTTTTGGACTTGAGAAGGAGAAGGATCATTGTGAAGAAATACAGACAAGACACCCAGCTTTGCCAAATCTTGACACCTTGCCATATATGCTTCAGATTTTTTTTTCTGAAAAATAGGACATTACAGATAAAATTAAATCCCCTGTGTTCCTCTTTCTGATCTCATTCCCATCCCTCCCTTCCCAGAGGTAACTACTATTCTAAATTTAGTGTCTTTGATTTCTTATGCATGTTTTAACACTTTCACTATCTGACTGTATCGCTAAAACTACATATATACCCTAGTTTTGAATTAAAAAAAAAAACTTTTGGTATCACACTATTCTACCACTTGATGTTCCCTTTTTCTTTTTTTTTCTAGACTGTATCTATGTTGAGGCTACAGCCTCGTTTTATTTTCCCTCCATTGCACAGATAGATCACAATTTATCTATCTGCACTGCTGTTGATGGACAATTAATCAATTCCTCATTTTTCATAATTATGTGCTGAGTGAGTGAAGTCACTGAATTGTAGGCACGAGCATCTTCAACTTTATTAGATGTTGCCAAGCCTCTTCTTCAGAGAAGTTGTACCAATTTACACCTCCATCGAGACTGTACAAGGGTTCCCAGGGTGCCGCCTCTTCACCCCCTCCACCCTTCTCCCAACATTGATAGAATGCTTACTCCTTGCCAGTCCGGAGGATGTGAAATGGCGTCTCACAGCTCTTTTCATTTGCATCTCTCCCATGACCCGTGAGGTTGAACATCTCTTTACATTTTTGGCCACCTAGGTTTCCTCTTTTGTGAATTGCCTGTTGATGGTCTTAACCCATTCTTTAAAAAAATGATTGTTTGTCTTTCTCTGGTTTGTCCATGCTTTCAACCTACTTCTGCCAGATCGCAAAGCAAACTCGGATCATGGCCCTTCTCAGTTCTAAACTCCCCGAGGCTCTCTAGGATACACATAACTTACAACCTTGCTCAGTGGTCCTGCTTTGCCGTGGGCTGAAAACCAAGCTCAGCCCAGGACACTCAGCTCCACCTTCTCCTCCAGCCTTACCGTCGGCACCCTGGACTCCGGTCCAGCGGACACAACTCACTCTGTCCCAGGCCTACTGCACACACCATGCCCTAGGCCTGGAATGCCTCCCTCCTATCTCCACATTTCCTCTGAATGCCACCTTTTCTGTGACCGTTCTCATTTCAAAGTTGGATTTGCCTCTAAACGGTCAGGTGAAACTATACCTTTCTAGTGGCATTTATCATTTCTCCTTTTGTAGTATTTTAACCACTCCTCATCTTGCCCATCACTTTTTCATTGACAAAGACACCCGCCCCTGCATTACGCTATTTTGTCCTCATCTCTGCAATGGCCCTGTGAATTGGGGTAGTACCACTACCCTCTTTGAACAGCTAGGGAACGTGGCCTACAGGGGGAATAGTTCACCCAACATCTTACTCTGGCTCAGAGGCAGAGGTGGACTTGAAGCCAGGACTCGTCCAATTCCATGTCCAGCTCGCTGCACCACGCCCCTCATATTTATATATGCATGTTGTTGCTGCTTGAGCCAACACCTGACTCCCCCATGAGACTGTGGGCCCCATAGCTCCCAGTTCTAGTCCTACCCAGGGGGGCACTCAATGAATATATAATTTCTTGACAAAGTACGATAATCACTTACTGCACACCCACTGGCTGCCGGGGGCTTTGCATACATTCACCCTAACCTTCCTCTTCCTATGAGGACACCGGGGTTTAAGAGTTGAAGTGCTATGCTCAGGGTCCCACGGCCGGTAATCAGTGCAGTTGGCCTATGGGACCCAGAGGTGCGTGCTTCCAGCTGTAATCTCTGCCCTGCGCATCCTAAAGGTAGACCCGCCAGAGAGATCACAACCCAAGGCCCAGAGGCAGGGGGCCAAGGGTGGGCAACTTGACAGTCAACAGGAGGGACTGGGGGCTGGGGGAGTACGGTCCACCCGCTACACCCATGATGTCCACACTCCACAGCCTCACGGGTGTCTGTGCAGTGTGACGGTAGCAGGTGAGAAGAGGGCTGAGGGATAAGGAGAGGGGTTGGCAAGTATTCTCCAGCCCCCAACCCCCAAAGAGTAAGTCTGGATGGGGACATTGCTGCCCATTCTCCCCAGGGCAAGGACTGGATGTGACTGGAGCCACGCCCCTTTCCTCAATCCGCTATTCCTATGACTCTGTATGCTGTCTTCCACTGTGTGCCACTTATTTAAATGTTGTGTTTGTGTGTGTGGTATGTATTTGCAGCTGTATCTTTGTGTTGTGTTTCGGTGCATTACGTTTGTGTACAATTTGCTGTTGGTGTACTCTTTCTCTTGTGCGCCTGTGTTACTGTGTTGTGGCTCTATGCCTGTTTGTCTACTTTATGTGTATGTTTTGTTGTGTGTCCATGCTGTGTACACGGTGCGTCTCTCCTACGTATCTATGTCCATACTCTGTAATTGCCTCTTTGTGTGTTGTGTCGTGTGTATCATGTGTTGTGAATTTGTGTTTGTGCCGTGCGCATTGTGGATCTGTTTCTGTGTGTGCTCTCTACACCGCAAGGGCGGGATGTTTGTGTGTTCTGTCGTGCGAATCCTGTTTGGGTTGTTCTAGGTCTGTGTCTACGCAGGGAGTCCGTGTGTATCTGCACCTCCCCGCTGTGTGTCTGTGCCAGCTGACGTCTGTGCCCTGCGCGCAGAGTTGTGTTTCCTCAACAAGTGTGTGCCGGCTCGGAGGGCCGCGCGCGCCTCCTCGTGTGCCCGCGTTGTGCCTGCGCCTCCGCCGGGCGGTCGTGCCGGTGCGCAGGCTCCGCGTCCGTGTGCGCTCGCGCCGCTT
>NW_020175018.1:6924514-6925253 GCF_003031525.2 Neophocaena asiaeorientalis asiaeorientalis | reverse complement strand
CCCACGGGCGGACACTCGGCCGGGCAGCCGCGGGCCGAGCGCAGCCACCTCCGCCGCCGATGCGCCTGGTGGCCAGACTCCAAGTGGGACCGGCGGACACGCAGCCTCGCGGTAAGTTCAGCGCTGCGGGCTGACGGCCCGGGCCGGGGGACTCCCCGCCACACTCGCCTTTCCCTGCAATCATCCCTCTTTTGGAAATTTCCTGAACTTTGGCGGGTCAGACGCCTCCGGGGGCGTTGGAGTCCTGGGAAGCCGCACGCCTTGGGGGTGGAGAGGGGTGAACGGTGTCCGCGGGGTGGCGGGAGCCCCTCCCGGGTCCCCGAGCCTTTGGGGGGCGTGTGTGACAGGTCGCTAGTCCTGTGCCTAAAATCTTTATTTTTCCTGTTGTGTGTATCGGGGGGTGGGTGGCTTGGAGACCGACGGGGGCGTTTGGGATTTTGCTCACGTCCGAAGTCAGGCTGCGGCAGGATTGGGATGGGGGAGGCTTGGCGTCGGAGCGGCTAAAGAGAGGAGCGCTTGAACCCGAAGGGGGTACTTCTGCAAGCTTTTTCCCCTCCCAAACACCCTTTTTAAAAAGCCAACGGCCGCCCTGGGAGAGGCCCCTGCGCATGAATCATCCTCGCTTCCTGCCCCCGCCCGGCCCCGCGATCCGGGTGCCGCGGATTTGAACTGGACGCCGACGGGAACCCGCAAACAGGCATTTCTTTGCAGATGGGTTTGAATCAGCCAATCACAGCCC
>NW_020175018.1:6918132-6924313 GCF_003031525.2 Neophocaena asiaeorientalis asiaeorientalis | reverse complement strand
TGGCCGCGCCACCATCTGGAGAGTGAAGACCCCAGCAAGGCCCTGCCTGCCCCAGGGCCCTTGACATGCACACACATGTATTCCATTTCATATGCTCACTGACATAAGGCTGTAGACATCAAACGGTCTCACAGGAGTACACACACAGGGAAAAACACAGGACTCTCTCCCTGTCTACAGGTAATCATAAAACCAGGTGCCCAGCGCCTTGGCAGAGAAGGAGGGCACCAGAGTAGCGGGTGCAGGGAACAGAGGGATGCTGTGTTTTTGGCTTAGTGGAGAGTCTGTGGAGGGGCCTGGAGCCAGGTGAGCCCAGATTGAGGAGGAGGAGGCCGTGGGGGGTGCTTTGAATGCCATTGAAGGTACTGGGGAGCCACAGAAGGTTTCTGGGAGAATAAGAAGATGGGAATTGAGGGCCCTGTGGAAGAGTCTCGTGGGGAGGCAGGAAACAGGGAGTGGCCTGTTTAGCACTGGGCGCTGGTGGTTCCATTCCGAATCCCAGGTGCCCAGCATAGGTGAGTGAGCACAAGGCTCAGGAAACAGTTCTTGAATGAATGAATGGCCCAGGCAAGGTGAGGCCTGAACTCAGACCAGGACAGGGGGATGGAAAAGAGGAGTAGGGTTGCCAGAAGTCGCTGTGCTTGGCTGCTGTGGCAGCTCATCGGTTGGAGAAGTCTGAGATGCTTGGGGGTCTGGGGACCATAGTAGTACCATTAGCAGGAAGCAGCGAAAGCAATGGGAGCAGCACATTTGTAGGATGGTGAAAGACAGATGTGGAGAGGTTGGCATGGCAGTGACTTCACTGCTTGGAGCCGGTTTGCATCTGAGTAAAAGCATAAGTGAGTTTAAATGTCCCAGAATTGGTGTCCATTAAATCATCCCATAATTGAGAACAGAAAAGGAGATTGCAGAAGACACAGATGGCCAAGTCTATACCAGTTCACAAGCCACCCAGGAGTTTCCCTCTCCAGGTGAGTTTTCTCTGGCCAGCTCTCAGGGTAGGGGTCAGGGGTCTGAGAACTTCCCGCTGCTCCCCTGGAGAAGGTCCTCCACTCAGAGAACACAGAGTATGTTTGCTTTAGGGATAAAACCTCTGGCTGTGAAGCCAGGGAGTGAGGTTCAGGCCCCACTGGGCAGGGAGATTTTGCTCCGTGGTTGGTTGAGAGAGCCTTTCTATTTAGAAGGCTGTATGGTATGGGTGGGGAGAGAGCAGGACTTAGAATCAGCTCGCCCGATTATGGACCATGACTCTGCCTCTGACCCCATAGCCACTTCCCCTTGCCAAACCTCAGTTTCCTGACTGGTAAAATGGGAATAATAATGCCTCCCTCACAGCGTTGTCAGCAGGATCCAGTGAGATGATAAAAGCATCTGGCACGTAGCACGGGTTACATAAATGGTTGTTTCTTTCCTTCCTTCCCCTTCTCCTGAAGTAAGGAGTAAAAACCCCTTTCTCTTTCTCTTCCAGTGTCAGTGGAAGCTGATGGAGAATCGAGGTCTGGACCCAGGGACTCGGGACTCCTATGGTGCCACCAGCCACCTCCCCAACAAGGGGGCCCTGGCAAAAGCCAAGAACAACTTCAAAGACCTGATGTCCAAGCTGACAGAGGGCCAGTATGTGCTGTGCCGGTGGACAGATGGACTGTATTATCTCGGGAAGATCAAGAGGGTAAACCTTTCCTTCCTGGCCCCAGTTCCCAGGCTCAGCATCTCTCTGCTCATCCTCTGGTCTTGGCCTCAGACCAGTGATGGAGGCTGGGAGACTGCTGGGAAATTCCCGCCTTGTTCTTACGCTCCAAACTGAAAGTGGAAGGAGGCGGAGCCTGCAAAAGCAGGTGCCATCCTTAGGGCCAACATCTTTAGAAAAGTGCTCTGTGAGCCTACAAAACAAAATAAAATCAGGTTGGAGAGGATCACAAACGATCACTTGGCCTGTTCTGTCCTTGGCGTTCCCGCCAAGTTGCCGTCCCCCAGTCCCTGACTGCACAACTCCAGTGAGTGGGTGTGCAGTACCTCCGGAACTGCCATCCTCCTTCCCCTTCTAGCCTGGCTCTCCTTTTTGCGGCACAAGGAGAGGTCTAAAGCCTCTGACCTGTGGGAACAGAAATGGGAGAGGAAGACCGTGTTCAAGTGGCTTTTCCCCAGCTACTGTCTCACACTGCCCCTCCCTCTCTCTGCCCCAGGTCAGCAGTTCTAAGCAGAGCTGCCTTGTAACTTTTGAAGATAACTCCAAATACTGGGTCTTGTGGAAGGACATACAGCATGGTGAGTATTCCTGTGATTTCAGGCACCACCCCCCGCCCCCCCGCCCCCCCGCAGCCCAATCCCCGATCCTCTCTCCGCCTCTCCCTCCATTTTTTCCTTCTCTCCTTCTGTCTCTAACTTCTGGCACCTGGCCTTGTCCTTGGAGCCCCAGGTGCACCTGAGATGCTGATCGGATTACCAGCTGTACAGTTATGTGGAAACACACTTGTGACATCTGTCATCCCCTTGAGTACTCCTACCTCATGAGGGAGGCAGGCAGATGGAGAAAGTGGCCCAGGGAGGTGCTGGGAGAGCAGGTTTGGGTCCCAGGCCTGTGTTTGCTTCCTTGCTGCCCAAAGCTCTGGGTCACTCTGGGGCTAGGGAACAGGGAAGGGCCCAGGCAATCAGAATTGTCACCTTTCGATATAAGCACAGTGTCCCCTATCAGCATGGTAAGAAAACGAGGGAGGCAGCTTTCTTCATGGGGGAAAGACCAAACAAGCAGATATGAACCAGGCAAGGTGATGACGGACTTACCGGGATGGAGCTAGACCAGTTTTCAGAGTTGAAAGGTAGCTGGGTTGGGTACCATCCCTGCCCTCAGAGAGCTGATACTGTCTTACAGAGATGACAGATTGGGGGCATTCTTGCCACCTTTCTTCCTTGCCATGTACATGACAGACATCACTAATCAATCAACACTTGTATATTTTCAACATGGAGCTCCAAGCAGCCACTACCAGTCAGAGTTACCGTGAGAGAAGAGACTTTTTTTTTTTTTTTTTGCCATTTATGCTCTAACAGGAGAACCGACATGGCGGTATGTGGGGAAGAGGCAGGTTTTAGGGTCCAGTATTCCTCGGACCAAGATATTCTAGCTCTGCCACTTACTGCTGCGTATCTTTGGGTGAGTGACGTAAGCTCTGTGAGCCTGTTTCTTCATCTGAGGAAAAGGAGACTGAACGTACTGGCCTCACAGTGTGGTTAAATGCTTAGCCCAGTGCTGCTGAGTTACAGGGAGGCTGTTTCTGAAGAATTTGTTACCGTAAGAGATGATTTCAAGAGCCTGCCAAGCAGAGGCCACAGAACCCAGCCAGTTAGTCGAGCTTCCAAACTGCCTTTTTCTCCAAGACGTTGTGGCTAATACAGGCTGATGCTTCTCCAAGCCCCTCTCACCCTAAAGGTATTATTTAAAAATCCAAAGCAACGAGGGTCTCCTCTCCTGGGCTACCTTCTTTTTCAAAGCAGAAGGAGCCGGCTGGTGAGGAAAGACAGTCTAAACCATGGATCGAAGTAGCACACCATGAATAGAAGGCCCACTGTGTGCCAGGCACCAAGGAGGTGCTGCAGTGCTCACCGTGTGGCTCCCCAGCCAGATCACTGCTCATCACAGGTAGGACAGCAGCCCTCTGGGGTCGCCCTAGAGCATAAGGCTGAGCACACTATAGTTACTGACCCATCACTTCATTAAGCCAGTGAAGACTTACTGCGACCCACAGTGGGTCCCGCCTTCCTGGGAGCATATTCAGGGATCATTTACTCAACAAACATGGCTTGAACACGTGTTATGTGCCACACCCCATAAGAGGTCCTGGGGACACAGAGATGAACAGATACCTTTTCTGCCCTTACAGAACTTTCCGTCTGCTAGGGGAAATGAGACAGAAACACAATCAAAATGTATCTTACTTTATTCACTCAAACCCTTCAGTCATAAATACATATTTCTTCTTCAGCAACACCAAATTGCAAAGGAAAAAAAAAAGAGAGATGGAGAGGGAAACTGTAGATTAAAAGCAATTGATCAAACTTAAAATTGTTATGACTTTTTGGAGACAATTGAATATGTGAACACTAACTGAATTTGTTGATATTCAGAATTTATTTTTAATTTTTAGGTGCAATAAAGGTGCTGCAGTTATTTTTTTTTTAGAGTCCTGAATTTTCAGCAATATGTACTGAAATATTTAATACAGGAGGGGGGGAGGTGAGTGGAAATATAGTCAAAACAAGATTGGCTGTGAGTTCATGATTGTTGATGAGAACATGGCGTTTCATTATAACATTCTGTTATTCCATAATAAAATTTTTTAAAAAATTATTTAACATAAAAAACTTTAACAGATCAAGTTAAATTAAGCAGGAGAGGCAGCATGACACGGTGAAAAGGACAAATAATGTGATGTCAGATAGCTGCGGGTTTGAATCCCCCCCCTCCTACTTACCAGCTGAGCATGGGACTTAACCTCTCCGAGCCTCAATTTCCCCATCTTTAGAATGGGCTAATGGTAATAGGCAGCTCAGACTGGTCGGGGAGATTCAGTGAGTTGGCCTATGGGGCCCAGCACTCAGTAGAGGCTTAGCACCTGGAATGTAATTTTAAAACTGCTGTTTCCTGTGAGCCCGACCTGACCCTAGAGGGCCTCTTTCTTTCAGCTGGTGTTCCAGGAGAGGAACCCAAGTGTAACATCTGCCTGGGGAAGACATCAGGACCGCTGAATGAGATCCTCATCTGTGGGAAATGTGGCCTGGGTGAGTGTGATGAGCAGGGCATGGAGAAGGCCCAGACCTGTGGGTCCCCATTCCCCGCTGGCTTGGGACCTGCGTCGCCCCAGACCATTAGGGCCTTAGCTGGCTTCCTGTTTCTTTTGGAGCTCCAGAGTGACAAGGGGCCAGTCTCTGGGAATGAGGGCCCGGGGAGGTGATCCTTGGGGAAAGCTGGGGCTTCTGGAAAGTGAGAGAAGTTATGCACTTTGGAGCCCCCGTGGGTGGAGAGGATGGGTAGGAGAGATGGGGCACAGAGGCTGAAGCCAGACCTTTGGTGCTTCCCGCCCTGGGCCAATGCTGGCTCTTAGTGGCCTGCTTGGACACCAGCCTGGCTGCCTGGTGAGCATGACCAGCCAGTCCCCTGGCGGCTGGCAGGCACACAGCTCCTAGGACTTGCCGCAGCCCTCCCCAGCCTGCCGCCTCTGGGCTGACTGGCCTCGGGCGACTGCTTCCTCGTGGGCACTCACCCCCTCTCCTTTGCCATAGGTTACCACCAGCAGTGCCACATCCCCATAGCGGGCAGTGCCGACCGGCCCCTGCTCACACCTTGGTTCTGCCGACGCTGCATCTTTGCGCTGGCTGTGCGGGTGAGCCCTCCATCCTTCCCACCCTGCTTCTCCCCATCCTCCAGTCTGGAAGCCCAGAGGCCCCCTGGGCCCGGGCCTCACTCCTGGTCACAGAGCCTGGCTTTGGAGGCAGACAGCGACTGCCACTTAACCAGCTGTATGTCCTTGTGCAGTTCCTTAGCCTCCCTGAGCCTGTTTCCTTGGCTGTTAAATGCATACAGGTTTGGGGACTTCCCTGGTGGTCCAGTGGTTAAGACTCCACGCTTCCAATGCAGAGGGTGCGGGTTCGATCCCTGGTGGGGGAATTAAGATGCCACATGCTGTGCGGCCAAAAAAAAAGTACTCTTTAAATGGATACAGGTTTGGTGTCAGGAGTAGGAGGCCCCCAACAAATAGTGAGAAATCACTATTAAGAGAGAAAATCCATATAAGCGCCCACTCTCAATATGTGTTGGTTATTGTTACTTTTACTGTTGCGCTTATTACTATTAATATTATTGAAAATGCAGCTCCTTGGGGATAGAGAGAGGATGGATCTGGGATTGATGAGAAGAGGCTTTGTGCGTTTCTGACTACATTGGAATATCTTGTTCCACCTGGTCGGCATTAGCCTTGATAGGGAGCCACGTGTGGCCCAACCGGGACCCCCGCGGGTAACTCGGGCCCTCATCTTCCCGCAGAAAGGCGGTGCGCTGAAGAAGGGCGCCATCGCCAGGACCCTGCAGGCTGTGAAGATGGTGCTGTCCTACCAGCCCGAGGAGCTGGAGTGGGACTCGCCCCACCGCACCAACCAGCAGCAATGCTACTGCTACTGCGGCGGGCCG
>NW_020175018.1:6915635-6918036 GCF_003031525.2 Neophocaena asiaeorientalis asiaeorientalis | reverse complement strand
AAGCCGGGTAGGCGCGGCTGGCTGGGGGAGCCAGACCCCCATGGAAGAGCCCGTATCCTCCCTCAGGCCTCGGGGATGACACCTGAGCGCGCGCGGGGCTCGAGAGCACAGGGCTAGCGCTCTCCGCAGCGGGGTGCAGGGGAGTGGTGGTTGTTTTCTTGGGGCACCGTGGAAAAGAAGGCAGTATTGAAGAGTGCTTACCAGACTGGCCCCCAGTGTCCAACCAGCCCCTTAGAGCTGTGCTACCCCTGAGCCTCAGTTCTCATCATAGTTTCCCCGTGACGTGGTGGTTGTGAGCGGTGGGTGAATTAGGTCGTTCACGTAAAGGCTCACACAGTTCCTGGCTCTTGGTAAGCACTTGAACAACTGTGAGCTGTTACTGTTGGTGCATGGACGTTGAGATAAAGCTTTCCGTTGCCAGAGTCAATGAGACAGGCTGCTGATGAGATATGAAGGTCCTTTTCCCTGGAGGTGTGCAAGCAGGGGTTGGGGGGAATACCTTGGGGACGCTGTGGAGGGGGTTCTTACCCTGACTGTATGTAGGATGGGAGTCTTTGATTCTTCCTTGTGGCTTGGGCCTCCATGCAGCCATGGCTGATTGAGCCTGTTCCCTTGGGCTGACTGCACCAACACTGTGGGAGGAACCACAGAAGTGAGGGATGGAACCTCTGCCCTCAGGAAACAGCCTACAGTTCACCCTGAAGTCCTGAGTCTCATCCCCAAGTTCTGCTGACAAGCACTAGGGGTCTGGAGGCTGTGCTTACGACCTCGCCGGGTGATTTGGGCAAATCACTTGAAGTACTTCCATCTCTCCAGTGGGATTAATAACCTCGGCCCCATCATCCTTCCGTGGGTGTTGAGGCCTTTGGGATAACAGATGGAGAAATGCTTATAGAGACCTTTGCAGCATTGAGGTGGTGGTTCTCAGTGCTTACTGGGCAGAGTTGCTCGGGTGATTGTCGGAAATGTGTCTCCCAGGGGCTATCCCAAGGATTGAGTAGGCCTGGAACGGGTCAAGGAATCTTCTGCATTTTAACCTGGACCCCAGGTGATTCTGATGCAGGTGGTCCACGGACCACATCTGACAAGGTGTGAACAAAGCATTGACTGTTAATTAAGAAAGCACCTTTTTGGTTTTCTTTCTTATTCAATGAGTAGTTGTTGAATGGTTGTGATAGGGTAAATACATTACCAGGTGAGGGGCTTATAGGAGCCTTTATTCTCCCATGAAGCCTCCAGGGCAAACCTTTCCCCATCAGTAGTGTTTGGGAAGCAGTGTGTGAGGCACAGACCAGAGATGGGGGCTCCAGTGTGGCACAAAGAGCGTGGGCTTTGAAGTCAGGGAGGCTAGGATTTGAGTCACCATCCACCACTTGCCTCCTGAGTGACCTTGAACAATCTGTCTAACCTCTGACTCACCTGTAAAGTGTGGTCAGTGGCCCGTGTTTGACCAGATGGTGAGATCGAATGATATAGCCTAAGCCCTGCTGCCAGGGCTTCCCCTGGTACAGCCCAGTGCTCAGTAACTGTGAGTTCTCTTCCCTTTCCCCCGCTGGAGAGCGAGTTTGTGTTGGGAAGGGTTGCTGAGGCTGATCCCTGGCTGGGAGTGTGGGCCTGGCTGACCCTGGCTCCTCTGGCTCTCCAGATGGTACCTGCGGATGCTGCAGTGTTACCGGTGCAGGCAGTGGTTCCACGAGGCCTGCACCCAGTGTCTCAATGAGCCCATGATGTTCGGAGACCGGTAGGTGCTAATCTGGTCTGGCTCAGCCTTGGGGGCGAGGTGGGGGGATGGGGGCAGCAGCTGCAGCAACTCCTTCAGGTTGCCTGCCAGGCCCTAGACCCCCAGTGGGGGGCTGGGACAGTGTGTCCCTGTCTACAGAGGCAGCTCAGGGTAAGGAGGCCTTCCCAGTAGAGGGACACTCTGGGCCACATCCCCAGTCGCAGCCCCACCTTCCCTAAGCCCCAGACGCTTCAAGTGTCTGCGGAAGGGGGAGAGACACAGGCCCTGCCCCAGCCCTGACCCGGGTTGTTGGAGGAGGCAATGGGGGAAATGGATGACTTGATCTGGCCTCTAACCAAGGGGGCTAAGCTAGTGGAAGGCTTATGTGTGTCAAACAGGATACTGTGTGTGTCTTGGTTGGTGTCTCACGTTGTTTGCGATTGAGTGCGTGTGTGTGTGTGTGTGTGTGTGTCAGGCAGAGGGGAAGAGGGTGGTCCCTGCAGCCCAGCCTAGTTCAGCTCACTCTGAACTCAGCCACCCTCCAGGGCAGTGATATTTGGGAAAGGGTTTGAGGTACGGGTTAGAAGGGGTAGGGGAGTAGTTCTTGGTCCCTCTTCTGCCCCATCTTTATCCCCTCCCCAGAGGGAATGAGGAAAATGTTGACTCTGGGAAAGTGGGGCG
>NW_020175018.1:6910773-6915368 GCF_003031525.2 Neophocaena asiaeorientalis asiaeorientalis | reverse complement strand
GAGGGCACTGGACCAGGGTCAGGTGTCAGAGCCCCTCCTACCACAGGCCCCCTTTTCACCCACCCACAGGTTCTACCTGTTTTTCTGCTCCGTGTGCAACCAGGGCCCAGAGTACATCGAGAGGTTGCCCCTGCGATGGTGAGAGGGTGGGGCTTGGCCCAGGCCCACTCCTGTCCCTTCCCAGTTTCTCCCTTCCCTCCTCCCTCTGGGAACAATTCCATTTCCAGCCACCAGGTCCCAGCCTTGCCCCTGCCCTTCAGCCTGGACCCAGGATGCTCCAGCCCTGGCTGCACAGGCTGCCAGCTCACTCTGGGCCTGCCTCCTTGCACCCTTGCCCAGGGTCGATGTGGTTCACCTGGCCCTCTACAACCTGGGGGTGCAGAGCAAGAAGAAGTACTTTGACTTTGAGGAGATTCTGGCCTTTGTCAACCACCACTGGGAGCTCCTGCAGCTTGGCAAGGTATGCAAGACCGTGGGACGTCAGAATGGCGAGAATCCGTTCCACAGTGGGGTTCCCTAAGTCCAGAGAGGTGAGATGTTTGCCCAGGGCCACATGGCGCCGCACTAGGATCTGGGTCTCTGAGCACAGTTCTTCAGGAATGCTGGCTGTCCGTGAGGGCTGCTGAGTGGGGACAAAGACCCAGAGCCTTTGAGCCGTTGCATCTCTGAGTCCAGGCGTCTGAGCCTTTTCCCTGCAAGGAGCTTCCTAACCCAGGCTTTGGTAGTGGGTGGGTTAGGGCCTCACCAGCTCAGCTGTAGGGAGCTGGGGGTCGAGTCTGGCTGGAGGAGATCTCCCTACAGAGCTATGTGACCCACTCCAGATTACCTGGCTAGGATGGAAAGTGAAGTGGGCCTGCCCTCTGCCGGTCGTACTCTGAATAGCAGAAGAGATCACCAGGGGTCTGGGAACTTGGATTCACGGAGTGAAGTCACAAACCAGAGACTTTCAGGATGTCAGAGGTGGAGAGCTGAGCCAGGGCTTCCCCAACCACTTCCACGGCAGGGCCATGCACCCTTTAATGACACCCTCTGAATCCTCTCCACCACATCCAGAGTGAGTCATCTCTGCTGACTGCCCCAAATCCTTTAGTGAAATAGGGCTTTTTTTTTTAAAGTAACTTTATGCTCGGCAGAAGTTCTTCACATAGTAACATCTTCATTTACAGTGTTTGATAATTTACAAAAGGCATACATATTATAAAGCCCTAAAAGATAGGTAGAGCTGGGATTTTTAAACAATTTTTTCCTGATTTATTAAAAAAAAAATCATACATGCTCCTGGTAGAAAATTTTCAAAGTACCAAAAAGTATAAGAAAGTACACTTAAAAGAAAACCATCCATACTCCTGCATCTCACCACTCAGAAACATCCACTGCTAACACACATAGGTGCACAGAGTTCAATCCTCTTATTTACGTCTATTTTTCTTTTTATAGGGCTTAGATATACGGTATTTACAATTTTTTATTGAAGTATAGTTGGTTTACAATATTATGTTAGTTTGAGGCATACAGCAGTGATTCAGTCATATATATATATATATATATGTGTGTGTATGTATACATACACACACACATATTTTATCCAGATTATTTTCCATTATAGGTTATTACAAGGTATTGAATATAGTGCCCTGTGCTATATTCAGTAAATCCTTGTTGTTTATCTATTTTATGTATAGTAGTGTGTATCTGTTAATCCCTTCCCCCTCCTTTTCCTCTTTGGTAACCATAAGTTTGTGGGAATGTAAATTGGTGCAGCCACTATAGAAAACAGAATGTAAGTTCCTTAGAAAACTAAAAATAGAGCTACCGTATGATCCAGTAAGCCCACTCCTGGGCATATATTCAGAAAAGATGAAAACTCTAATTCGAAAAGACACCTGCACCCCCAATGGTCATAGCACTATTTACAATAGCCAAGACATGGAAACAACCCAATTTCCCATCAATAGATGATTGGTTTAAGAAGATGAGGTGTATATATACAATGGAGTATTACTCAGCCATAAAAAGAATGAAATATTACCATTTGCAGCAACATGAATATTATACTAAGTGAAATAGGTCAGACAACTATTATGTCACTTGTATGTAGAATCTAAAAAATAATACAAATGAATCTGTATACAAAACATACAGTATATACAATTTTAAGTCATTTTTTTTGTTTACATTATATCATAAATACTTTTCCATGTTATGAAAGAGTTTTTAATCAACATTTTTCATGGCTGCATGGTTTCCACCATAGTTTACTTGCTTGTTTCTTTCTTGTTGGGCATGTAGTTTCTTTCCCATCATTAGGAAAATGATGCGGTGAACTTTTTTGTACATAAAGCATTACTTGTGTGTCATGTCTGTATGACGGGTTCCACGGAACAGCATTACTGGGTCAAGGGCATGGACATTTTTAAAGCTCTTGATACATTTAGGACAGGAGTTACGCTCCTCATTTACAGATGGCGATGTGAGCTCAGAGGTGAAAAGACTTGTCTGAGATCATGGAACAAGTCAGTGGTCCTCGCCTGGAAGACTCGGGGCATCAGGAGATTGAGGGGAGGGTGGGGACGGGCTGAGGTCTTCTCAGATGCCATGCGCCAGGTCTGACTGTCCTCTGCCCTGCTCCCCCGTAGCTCACCAGCACCCCCGTGACGGACCGAGGACCGCATCTCCTCAACGCTCTGAACAGTTACAAAAGCCGGTGCGTGCAGGGAAGGGAGGGAGTGCTGTGGGCCCCCCGACAGGTTGGATTTCAGTTAAAGCGTCTTCCTACCTCATAACCTTTGCACAAGCTATGCTCCCACCTGGGTCTCCCTCCATTTCTCTTTGACTATATGAATATTACCCGTCCTTCAAGATCAGGGAGCACCCACTTCATTTGGGATGCCTCCCCTGACCACTCCAGCAGCCAGACACATTTTGATACTGGACTCAGCTCCATAGGGGGCTGAAACCCCTGCTCTCTGAGGGCCCCCTGCTGTCTGAGGTCTCCCCTGCACTAGCCATCTATGGTTCTGGGCCAGGCACTGAAGCATGGACTCATCACCTGTCCCCAGCCCATGTCTGCCCATCCACACTGCTGAGTTCTTCTCAGAACACACGGCTGGCATGCCCCTCGCTACCACCACAGAGAATGCCCAAGCTCCTTAGCATGGCATTCAAGGCCTCTTATGATCAGACCCTGCCCATACCTTCTGCCACGGACCCTTTGCTTTATTTATTCTGGGCGTCAGCCATTCTGAACCCTTTGCTTTCCTACTCAGTGCTTTTGCTCACACTCTTTCTTCACCTAGGATGCTCTTTGATGCCTTTCATTTATTTGTTCCATCAGTGACTATTTATTGAACTGCTCTGTGTCAGCCCTGTGTAGGTACTGAGGACACCGTGAATAAGACACGGTCCCTGCTTCTGTGAAACCTCCCCAGACATCTCTAGACAGAACTGTCCACTCTCTCTTTCATCTTGTCACGGTTTGGGGCCCAGACACAGCCCTCTACTTGAGTACGTGGGGCCTCCTGACCTCTCTATGGACGGTCTCCTGAGGGTAGGACTGTGGCTAAGTCACCTCTGCAGCCTCATGGCAGCTCAGCCAGTGATGAAAGGGTGAGGGAAGTGCCTGGAGGTGCTTTCAGTCTCCTTGGGGAGAGCAGAGAACAGAGTGGTGTGGAATGCAGTGTTTTGACCACAGGGTTCCATGGGGAGCTGGAGGAGGGCTTCCTGTAGGCAGAGGCCTTGGGGCTGGTTGAGGCAGAGAAGAAAAGGGAGGAGGAGCAGCAAGAGCCACACACAAGACAAGGAAACACCGGGACGAGCCGCCAGCTGCGTTCTCGGCCGCCACCTGGAGCCCCTGATCCCACAGGCTTCGAGGAATCAGTGTCTCCACGGGCCACTCTGGGTCCGGGGAGGCAGAGAGGGAGGTTTTAACACTTGACTCTCCTCCCCAGGAGGATGGACGGACAGGCTCCAGAGCTTTCTCCTCTCCCTGCCCACCCCCAGGTTCCTCTGTGGCAAGGAGATCAAGAAGAAGAAGTGCATCTTCCGCCTGCGCATCCGCGTCCCGCCCAACCCCCCCGGGAAGCTGCTGCCCGACAAGGGCCTGGTGCCCACCGAGAACGGCACCTCTGAGCTGCGTAAGAGAGGAAAGAGCAAGCCTGGGTCAGTGCCTGGGGCCCTTGGGCCGGGGCCGCAGCCGACCTCGGGTCCTCTGCTCCCGGCTCCGGCTGCAGCCCCCTCCGATGGGCTGTGTGGTGGCATCCAAGTGATCAAGGCAGGCCTCCAGCCAGTTAGTCCCAGCTGGAGGCACCCTGAACCGGCCAGTCAGTGGCTGAGCCGGGACCTGATCCCACGTTCCCACTCCTTCAGCCACAGCCCCTTGTGGCCTCGCTTGGAGGGAAAGCCAGATCACGGGACCCAGTCTTGCTGGCTTAGGGCTGAGGCAGAGGTCAAGGGGCAGTCAGTGTGTAAGGGGTCCCTAGCGCTCCCGGCTGAGCCCAGCCCCCTCTTCCTGGCATGGGGGGTGAGGGGCAGAGCGCCTGGATGCCCGAGGCAGGAGCAGTACCTCCTCTCCTGCCTGCCCACTATACCCCGCCACC
>NW_020175018.1:6905174-6910724 GCF_003031525.2 Neophocaena asiaeorientalis asiaeorientalis | reverse complement strand
CCCGGGGCCACCCCCTGGGCCTTCAGGCTCTGACTGGGCCACCCTTTCCCTTTTCTGTCTCCACAGTTTGTTGCCTCATGATTTCCAGCAGCAGAAAAGGCGAGTTTATAGAAGAAAAAGATCAAAGTTTTTGCTGGAAGATGCTATCCCCAGTGTTAGTTTCTCGTTTTCTCACTCTCCACTTTCACACTCAGGGTCAGCACATACTAGGGATTCCTGTGCAGAAAACTAAGTCCCCCAGGCCCAGGGGACTCTCCCACGTCCCCGAAAGGATCCTTTTACAGCTGGTTGAACAAGGAAGGGCCAGGCACTGCGAGACTCCTCCTTCATCTCCCCAAGTTCTCCCAAGAACCCAGAGCGGGGCTGGGCAAGGGCAGGTAATATCCTTGCCTCCACTGTCCAGGTGGGGAAACTCAGGGCCCAGGAGGGCAGTGGCCCTCCTGAGGTCACACCTCAGGCAGTGGCAGAGCCCAGCCCAGAACCAGGGCTCCAGAGCATTCTTGCCTTCTTCAGTAGCCCTGCATCCTCACTGAAGCCCTCGCTGTGGGCAGTAACATTAGCCGTGTCTCCAATGGACCATTTATAAGGCACCTTCACATCTGTCATTCCATTCTGCCACGCTCCCTGACACCTCTTAAGAGTGAAGCTCAGAAGGGGTTATTACCCACCTTTTGCAGTTGAGGTAACTCAAGCCCAGAGATGGAACAGTCAGACAACCGGCCAGAGACAAAGCCAGGACTAGAACTGACATGACCTGGCTCCCTGATCAGGACTGGAAAAAAGAGGAAGGGACAAGTCTGACCCTCAGAAGGCCAGCTGGCCCCGTGCAGCCTGTGCGGCCCTCAGCGGGGAGGAGGGTGCTGTGAAAGGTGGAAGTGATGCTTGCCGGCTGACCGCCCCTCCTTCCTGTGTCCACAGAGTGACTTTACCTCGGCCTGGAGCACCAACCACCACCTAGCCAGCATATTTGACTTCACGCTGGATGAGATACAGAGTTTAAAAAGGTAACAATGAGGGACCCGGCAGAGAGGTCTGCTCTGGAGACTGGGATGGAACCAAGCAGGGAGACCACCATTCCTCTAGCTATGGAAGATGTGAAGCAGAGAGCCTTTGGAGGGAAGGGAAGCTCCCTTGGGGTCACTGAGTTAAAGGGTCTGCATTGCAGAAGGCTGCCTGAAAGGTCTGTCTGCATTAGGGCAGCCTAACACCCATGCTGTAAGCCTGCAGGGCTCCCGGGGACAGCTCCGCAGGGCAGCGCTCAAGGCCTGCCTAGTCCGGCCCTCCCTACCTCTCCCACTTCTCCTTGCCTCACGCCTGACACCAAAATTGCTGTGATCACCCCACATTCACGTTCCTCCAGGGAGCCTTCCCTAACCCTCCCCAGGCTGTGGCGGATGCTCCTTGTGTACTCCCCCAGAGCCTCGTGCTTGGTACACCCAAGGGGAGGGGCTGCATCCATCGTTTTATTTCCAGAACTATTAAAGGTCGTTTCGTGCTTTCCTGTGGGCATGGAGGAGAGAGCAAGGGCTTCAGTCAGTCAGGCCTGGGCTCCAGCCCCTACTTACCAATTGCCATCTGTGTAACGTTAGCAAAATTCTTTAACCTCTCTGAACCTCCTCACCTGTTCCTGCGTGGTTGTTATGAGACTCAAAATCCTGTACACGAAAGCACTCCCGGCCTGTAAGGTGTTGCACGAGTGTCTGGGGTCATGGTGATTATCATCTCTAATGACGGTCACAGTGCTTATGTCAATGCCAGGGGAGGGTGGTCAGGGAAGGCTTTTGTGACTCCTTGGACTCTGAAGGCTGGATGGGTAGGAAATGTTCAGGAGAGAGGAGGTGCCACTGCAGCTGTGGTGGCGGGAAGCTCAGTGGGAAGGTGGCTTCGGCTGGGACGAAGGATGCATGTGAGAGGGACCAGGAGACGACGGGGAGGTCCCAAGGGGCGCTGAGGATCAGCGGCTGGCTCACCCTCTCCTCCCTCTTAGCGCCAGCTCAGGCCAGACCTTCTTCTCGGACGTGGACTCCACCGATGCTGCCAGCACCTCTGGCTCCGCTTCCACCAGCCTTTCCTACGACTCCAGGTTAGCTTCCCAGCACGATGGATTCAAGTTCCATCGCTCCCCCCAGAACCCCCAGCCCCCTTTGGGATGTGTGGCTCACTGTGCATCTGGGTCTCAGGACCTGGCTGCCCTCAAGTGCGTGAGGGTCTGGGACCCTCCGGTTCTGAGTTATGGGCATTCGGGCTGCTCCTCTTAGCCGGCTACAGGTTATGTGATACCTCTTGCTGGGCAGTTTCAGATCCAGGGTTCTTCCATTCTGGGGTTCTTGGCCTCTGCTTGCCATGATTTTGCAATGTCTGTGCCTCTGACGGCAGGGTCCCCTGACCCTGGTTCTTGGCTGTCTGAACCTGGTGTCTGTCTTGTGGGTCTTTAAGGAAAAGAGCCTGGGAGAGGGGAAATGGCATCCTGCAAAGTATAAGGACTAGGAGAGGGCACAGAAATCCCTGGAGGCCTAGCTAAGGGTACAGCCTGCTTGGCAACAGCTGGTCCTCAGCAGCAAAGGGAGGGTGGTGCTGCAAAGCACACAGACAACTTTTTAACTGAGGCTCTTTTAACTATTTAGGATACTTGAGGCCCTTGCAAAAAGTAGAATTTAAAGCATCGATGTAATGCCCATTGAATGTCTTGTCTCCAAACATCTCTTTCTCTGCTGTTGCCTCTGTATTTTCTTTTCTCTCTTCGGTTCTCACTAGCTCTTTGGGTCTTGGTTTGTTCCTAAGTATCTGTGACTGTGTACCTCTTCTTTTGTGTGTTTCTTTCCCCCGCTCCGCCTCTTTCTGCCCCTGTGGAGGGGAGAGGGGAGGAGAGGGGACACATGTCTGCCTCCCCATCCCTACCCCTGCGTGACGCCTCCGGCTACAGTGAGTCCAGGTGACCGACTAGGCAGAGTAAGCAGGGCCTCTGCACTGCACGGCTGCAGGAAGCACCAGGATGGTGCTCCTGGACTCAGGCCACACTGAGCTCCTCAGCATAAGAAACACGGTTTTAGAGCTGGACACACCTAGGTTTGAATCCGGGCTCTGCCACTCCCCGGCTGGTGGTTTCTCCTCTGGAGCCTCCTCAGGGCTGTGGTAGGGATCCAGGGGGATCATCGGTGCCCAGGGCCTGGTGCCCGGAGTGCTCAGGGACAGGGACTTGGTGGGATAATCCCGTTTCATTCCCGTCGTCGTCCTCCTCCCCTTCCGATACAGACGGACAGTGGGCAGCCGCAAGAGGAAGCTGGCAGCCAAAGCGTACATGCCACTGCGGGCAAAGCGGCGGGCGGCCGAGCTGGGTGGACGCTGCCCCTCCGACAGCAGCGCAGAGGGGGCCTCAGGCCCTGAGCGGCCCGACGAGGGCATCGACAGCCACACGTTCGAGAGCATCAGTGAAGATGACTCGTCCTTGTCCCACCTCAAGTCATCCATCACCAACTATTTTGGCGCAGCCGGGCGGTTAGCCTGTGGGGAGAAGTACCAGGTGCTGGCTCGGAGGGTCACGCCTGAGGGCAAGGTTCAGTACCTGGTGGAGTGGGAAGGGACTACCCCTTACTGACCAGCCCCTAAAGGATGCCAGCAGTCCTGGAAACCAAAGGAGAGACAGCGGAAGCCACAGGCTCCCCAGTTCTCTCCAGGCTGGGGTGGGGGAGGGAAGCAAGACGGAGCTGCAAGTGCCTGGCCAGAGCCCTGCCTGCCCGCCAGGGCTGTGCCTCCACTGTGCCTGTTCTGCTCTCCGGCCCCCTCAGGCTCACCACCTCTTTGCCTGTGTCTCTGAGGTCCCGCTGGCTACTTCTCAGTGTCTCCACACACTCCCTCAAACTGTTTACCTGTTCCTCTGAATTAGCGTCCTGCTGGCTCTGTGGGCTGTTCCTGAGGCCCGAGTCTTTGTCCCCAGTGCGTCCCTTTACCTTTCCTTCCCCTTTTGGGTGTGTGTGTTTACACACCCAACCCTCCACTGGACATCCTTACACCTGACCCATCCCAGGGACCACATCATGAGAACAGAAACCTTTGAGAAAGACCGGGTGAAGGTGGGTAAGAGGATGCCTTGAGGAGCCTTTCCCTCTCACTTTCCTGCCTCTCCTTCTGCCCTTGGGAAGAGGTGGTGAGGGTGGGAGAGAGAATGCCTCTGGAAAGCCTGTGTGGCAGAGGCCCTGGGACCCTCAGGATCTGAGGCGTGAGGAGACTCGGCCTCTGCTTCCGAAGGCACCAGCACCAGACCCCAGTTATTAAGGCCGAGTGCAGGCTGCAGGCGTCAGCTTCTGAGACCCATGTTCCCTCCCCTGGCCATATCCCTCTCTGTTACCATGGAGCTGGGCCTGGCCTCGCAAACCTGAGGCTGGAGGAAAGGAAGCCGTGTCCTGCTACACCTCAGACTGTCTCCTCTGCCTCCCACCCCCAGACTCACCCCCCCACACAGAAGCTTCCATCTGCATGTGTGCTTTCACCTCCAGGCACACATGGGCCCCGGCCTCCAGGTGTACACACACACACACACACACACAGCCACACGTTCCTTAGGGTGCCAGCGTGGCTCCTGCCCTTGGCTTTTCCTTGGGCCTCTTCTGGGGGCCACGTGCTGCAACTCAATGTGAACATCCAGCACCTGCCCGTGAACCAGCCGCGACCCTAGAGGGAGGCACGGGGGAATCATACCCTCTTCCTTATCCCCTGCCCCGTTCTGAAATTGACAATCACTTTTGGGGCACGCTGGGATTTTTTTAAAGGGCCTGAGTCATTAAGTCCCCTCAAAGGGAAGCCTTTGTCAGTGGGAATATACATAGAGTTCTTAGAACCAACATTAAAACTCAGACCCACCTGGAGGGAGACCAAAAATGGGAGGGGGAGGAGACCCCTCATTTTTGCTGCTTCCAGAGGTATTAGAAACTGACTCACTTGATTGGAAAGAAGTGCCTTGACTGGGGCGAGGGGTGTTACCTGAGGGGGACCATCCTTGCCAACTGCTGCTGTGGCCTCCAGCTCGGCTGGGTTTTGGAGGCTGCCGGCTGCAGCGTGAAGGGGGGTGAACAATGAGCTGAGAGCAGCAGGCCTGGAGCTGGTTTTTCCATTAGGCTGACTCCCCCCATCTGTGGGCATTCGGCGGGGTCCCTGAGAGAGTTCAGATGCCCCTTGCCTCAAACCTCAGCCCCAACAGTGCCTTTCAACTGGGACCTCACCTCCTGTACACAGCCCACACTTCCTTCTGCTTCCCAGCATGGTCCAGGCAGGAACAAGCTGGTCGGGCCCAGTTCTCTCCCTTCTCAGCTCCCCAGCTGCTGCCACTGAAGCCCGCAACTGGGGCCAGGTGGAAGGGGAGCTGAGAAGGCAGCCCCCAACCGCCTGAAGTACGGGGCCAGGCCTAACCGGATGCCTCCTGCCTGGCTCCAGAGAACACAGCAGCCTCCCAGGCCTGCCTTCCAGGCTTCCGAGAAAGTGCAGGATGAACACAGCCTGTCAGTGTACCTGCACCTCCTCTACCCCAGCTCCAGAGGCTCTGGCCTTGAAGAGGAG
>NW_020175018.1:6849113-6905156 GCF_003031525.2 Neophocaena asiaeorientalis asiaeorientalis | reverse complement strand
GTTTAAGGCCTGGCAATGTCACACTGACTCCACACCCCAGCATTTCATTCGTACCTGAAAATAGCTGCATTACTGCCAACTGACCTTATCATAACCCTGTGCACCTTCGAAAAGATTTATGGTTTTGAATTGCTGCTTTTAATAACATTTGTTATATTAAAATTATAATTAATGTGTCTGATTTACAATTTAAAGGCTCACTTTGAAAAACTGCCTGTCATTCCCCTAGTGAAATATCAGCTGTTGGGTACCAGGAGGAATTAGCTCTGGTTTCCTGGAAGGTGAAGAGGACTGGTGAGGCCCCATCCTCTCTCTGGCCACCGTGCCACTCCTACCACCACCACATTCTCTCAGCAATATTCTCACCTTTGCCACCAGAAGGATGTGGAACCTTTTTTCTGTGAGTACCTGACCCATGGGGGCAAAAAACATTTGCTGAGGGCCACAGAGAAGTGAAAGCTGGGGACTGAGTTTAGAATGCGACCCTATGAAGATGCTTAAGCACAGGCACTGTGAAACTTCATTCAGAGTTTGTAAGCACACAGTTGCAGAAATCTGAAGTGCATTCCTGGCCTGGCTCTGCTGGTTGGAACCTGCACCACTCTGTCTGGTTCCTTTGCTCCAGTTCCTCACCCTTCACATGCCTGGGAGAATCCCTGCTGTATTCAGCACCGCAGATATTGAGGGAGCCCTCTCACATATAAATATGATGGATTACCACCTTAAATAAACTTCTCTAAATCGGGGGTAGTTTGGAGAGAGAAAAAGAGGCAGCATGAAGGGATAGGAAAAAGCTACAGGGAACTGAAGGCTATGAGTTAACTGAACTCTGTTTTCAGAGGTTAGTGTAGCATGTTAAACTCCAAGTGTTAATGTCTGCCCTTAAAAATCTTCTTTAACTACGGCTCCCGCTTTTTCCTACCACTCTTTCTGCTGCAACTTTATAACTGCCCTTGGAACAAAACCACAGTTGGAGCTAGGGCGGGGTAGAGGATGGGATTATTCTCTGGGCTGAAATCAGTGTAATGGAATAAAAAGTGAATGGCACCAAGCATCCAGAGATCTGGGCTCTAGTCCAAGTTCTACAGTGAATAGCCCTATATACCCTCCTGAGGTGAGTGGTCTCCCCAAGGTGGGGAGTCCCTGCTGTTCCTCTGTGGTCTACGTTAGTGTTTACAAATTTACAACACATATCTATCTACGTTTAGAATTTAGGAGCAAGAAATTAGAACTCTCAAAAATTTCCCAAATCATAACTTATTCTTAAAATACTGCAAACATTCTTCATACTTTCCCCGTTATTACAGATATCTAAAAAAAAAAATTAACAAATAGGAATAGTAAGCTTAGTAGAATTTAGAGAAAACTACAGCCTCTAGGGAGTACTTAAACACTGGAAAATACCAGGGAACATTATTGGATAGTATTCAAATAATGTAACATTCAAATATCCAAACAAGGTTAAAAGTATATAGAATCATGTGTCAAAATTGCCAAATTAAGAATTTATTTTGCTTCCAAAGCTTATTTCTTGGAACACTGCTCATAGGATTTGTATAAAGTACACTACATGTATAAACTTATCTTATTTGCAAGAATCACTCACAGTTTGCGGCAGACAGGGCTAGACACACGCTCTTATGACGTGCCAACAATCAAAGGCAAGACTGGCTTGGTGGAAACCATCTTTCTTCTACATGCTCCTGTCCTGGTTCTCTTAGTCTTCAACTCTATGTTAGCATGTCTTGCTCTAGTTTTTTATTTGATGAAGCTGGATTCCCTCAAAACAGCAACGTCTTTATGCTTTTAAGCTTTAGTGTTCACAGATAAAACTTTAATACTTTTTCACATTTCCTCAACTGACTCTCCTCTCCCAGGGATTCTGGGATCAAAAAACGTAAGTTTCCTGAGAAATGCTGGGAAGGAATTCCCGCGTGGAAACCCTGATGAAGGTCCTAGCCCCAGCTCCCACAGCATCATCTGGGAGGACAATGTGGTATAGTGGCCAAACCATGTAAGCTGGAGTCACACAGACCCTAACCATTAAACTCCTCTAAATCCGTTCCCTCATCTGTAGAACTGAAGATATTATCACCAACATCCAGATCTGTGGGGAGAAGTAATGCAATATATCAACACCAACTACCACATGTTTTCGGAGCAAATAACTCTTCCTTTACAGTTGGCTACAGCAGGTTCTCTGGATCTTTGGCCTACAAAGGGATACATCCAACCTCTTTGAAAGAGGCAGTAAGAGCATCAGATTTAGAATCAGAGACTTGGGTTAGGAGCCTAGTTCTGCCATTTAAGTGTCTCCTGCTCTCTGACCTCAGGTTTCAACTGCAAAATGAGGATAACATTGACTTGTAAGGATAAAATAATGTTAAGAACCTAGGGCAGTACCTGGCAGAGACAGCTGGTGTCTTGTCCCTGTCTTCTCCTATTTCCTATAGTCAGCTGTGACACTGTCACAAAGGAAACAGTTTTCAATGCACAGTCAGCACAGAAAATGAAGTAATGAAGGCCAGAGATAGAAAGAAAAACCTCCTTTGGAATTAGTCCCACCTAAAAAAAGTTGAAGGAAAAAAAGTTGGATTTTTGCCAACTCCATAAATTAGGAAGTAATTGTGGACCACAGAGAAAGCTTCAGCTATTCAAATCCTTGAAACATCAATTCAGGAAATTATCTGCCAAACCCAGTGCAAGAGACCAAATGGATTCAAACATATCCCTCACCTCGAGCAGCTCACAGTCTAGAAACAGGAGACTGACTGGGACACACAAGGATAACAGGACATCAAGGCAGGAGAGATTCCTTCCAACCAGGGATGCCAGGCCTTGCCAAGAAGACTTCTTAAGCACTCATGCAGAAGGGTGATCAGGCAGAGGGGATGGCCTGAACACAGGAGTAACAGCACAGCATACTGGAGCACCCACATGCCAGAGTAGGTGAGGATGGAAAATTGAGTTGAGACAAGGCTCCGAAGGGCCTTGAAATCCAGACCAAGAAATTGACTTTATCGTGAAAGCAATACGGACAGTCCATTTGGGGTCCCCAGTACATTTTCGGTAGGGTTTACTTTACACAAGATTTTCACATGCACCAGAAACATCTGTCAAAAAAAAAGGACATCACCATTAACGTTTTCTTTCTTCTCCTGAGGCAGCCCACCAAACTCCCCACTATCACAGACAGGATCCTCTGGACCTTTGGAAGGGGCTCAGCCTGAAGTCGCTACAAGGTCTTCATGGAAGGGTCCTTGCAGATCCTCCCTCATTTTATATCTGGAGGAACTAAGGTCCAAGAAGCACAGAAGGTGTCAGAACCAGAGCCTGGCAACACCCTTCCCACACACCCTTCCCTCTTGAGAAGGAAGACCTAGGATACCACAGATGTCTGTGGACTCCCACCCAAACTGCCCATGGTGTCCCCAGAGCGGAGTCACCTTGTGACAGAGCCATGGAAGCAGCCTAGATCAGGTCTCTTTTCTCACCCCACAGGGATCTTCCCCGTGGAGAAGACACCTGTGGAACAGGTTTAGGAGAGCACCAGACAGAGTGAGCAGCCTTGGCTAGCCCGTCTGTAACTCAACATTGCCACCTACTTTCTGGACCTCACTGCAGTTCAGTTTCCTTTCCTATAAAATGGAGACTGGCTTAGGCCACTGGTTTACAAACTTTTAACAACAGAAACTTAGCTCAATACATAAAAATAATAAAAGCACAGTTGCACTGGTTGAAGTATGAGTAGCCCCCAGGATACCTTCTGTGAATCCCCGGAGTTCTGTGGAGCAAGTCTGAAAAACACTTGTCTAGCAGTCCCCCCGGGCTCTTCCTCCTTCAGGATGCTCAAGTGGAGAGGTTAGTATGGTGGGCTCAGAACCCATGTCTCCACTGAGCAGGGCACCAGAACCTTCTGATGTCTGCCCCTTCAGGCTAGGAAAGAGTCAAGACCTACTCCCAATCTGTGAGGCTATGTCTAAGCCCTAATACTCCCTAGTCCTACGTGCACTCAGGAAGCCCACTCCCAGTCCCACGTCCTCAGGACTCAGGAATAACAAACACCATCTTTAGCTAGAAGAAATAAAATTCTGCTTGTCCCTGAAATTCCACCATTAGCAATTCATGCTTTTGGATAAAGCACTTCCAGTTCCCCTAGAAGGTGGCATTCACCCCACACACTTCTGGGTGACAGGTCAACAGGTCCATTCCTCATGAGAGGCAGGAGAGTAATAACATACTAGGCACTCAATATAGGCTCAGTGAACGTAGATGACAAACCTCACCCTCACTGCTGCCTCCCCTTGGTCCCCACCCCCAGCCACCTTTACGCATGATGCACTCAGAGACAAGATCCACGGGGTTCTTGCTTGGCCTGACTGGCCCAGCGTCCTCTTCCAGCCTCAGAAGCCTTGGACCTTCACCCTCCACAAGTTACTTAACTCCTCTGTGCAGACAAAAGCATGGAATCCAGAGATGCGAGGGGGCAGAGAGAAGCCTCCCCTCCCCCAGAGAACAGCTGATGAAGGTTAGAGTCAGCCAGCAGGAGGCACAAGAAGCCCCCACTCATTCCTCCTCCATGCCCTCCTCCAGCCACTTTAAATAGTGCACATCTCCTTGGTCCATGGGAAGACTGAAGACCTCTGGGATTTCAAAAGGATGCACCAACCTTTGGAAAGAAAGCAGAGCTCTGTGAGTGACCAGGATTAGTCAGCCTATGCAATAAAACCCAACTGGGCAGCCTCACTTGAGGCCCTCTCTGCAATATGCCTGCAGCCCACTGCTCCAGCCCCACAGCCCACCACTCCTACGCCTGTTACCCATCTGTCACCAAGTGATGAGTTAGGCCAGATGGCTTTAGAGTCTCACAGACGTGGGTTCAAATTCTAAGCCTGCCACTTACTAGCTATGTAAGCACGGACAAATCACTTAATTTCCCTAAAGGCCCTGCAAAAGAGGGGATAAAAATAGTACCTATGTGACTGGATTGCTGAGGATTACATGAGACAAGGTATATAAGGCACATACCTGGTACACTGGCGCTGTATGCATTCAGTAAACGTTAGCTACTGTTTTTATTACTATCCTTCACTCATCACTGTGCCTTCCGCAAACAACTCCCCCTTCCCCTGTACCTCGGTATTCTCTTCTCCACCTAGAAAGTTCTCCCTGTTCCTGCTGATAAATCAAAAGCCTCTCTGTCCCTCGAGGCTCAACTCAACCACTGACCTTTCCCCAGGGATCTTCCTTGACCATCCAAACCCACAGCAATCTCTCCCTTTTCCCCATTTCTTTCACCCAGTCCTCACCTAGTCCTGGCACAAAATGCCAGTTCTCTTCACTTTCCAAATGGAAAAAACATAAGGCCTTGGGCCCTGGTCCCATCATTACACACAGGAGTAATGATCCTCTGCTGCTTTTTTGCTGACTTAGGCGCTGTAAAGTTCTCACGAGATAGAATGTTTACTAAACCACAACATGTGTATGTATAGGTGCTTAAACATTCGCAGTAAGCTGGGTGATTTTATCTAATGCCTGAGAAAAATGAATTTTCTTATTTCATGGATACCTAGACCAGTGTATGTGTTTTTATAAGCAGACACACAGAATTCAGTGTATGTATGTATGAATTGCCATGGCTCACGGGCCCAGCCGCTCCGCGGCACATGGGATCCTCGCGGGGCACGAACCCATATCCCCTGCATCGGCAGGCGGACTCTCAACCACTGTGCCACCAGGGAAGCCCCCAGTATAAGGCATTTTAATAACACTTTAGTAGTAAGAGCTGTCACTGATACAGCAATTCATGCGTATACTTGACATAAATTCTTTCCAATATGCATAACAACCCAAGGTACTAGTATAGTCCCCATTTTATAGATGGGGCAACTGAGGCACAGAAAGTAATTTGCATGCACTTATGCTACAACCAGCAAGTGGAGGAGGCAGGATTTGACGCTGGAGGTCAAGCTCTGGGGTTCACTGTCTTAACCCTGAAGCTGTCTTTCACCAGTCAGGCTGTAATTTCTCAACAGCACTGGTTCTACCAAAGATGCCCTATTTCCACACCTGCGCTAAGGCAGTAACATGAGGGCCTTCTCTACCAATAGATCTGAGACCCAGTATAGCCATATAACCATAGAATCCTGCCTGGTTCCCTAAGATGTGAAAGGAAAGGGTTTTATCATCCAGACAGGTGACTTGCATCCTGGCTGCAAAGAGAGTCAACCTGGGTGCTTTGAAGAACACCATATTTGATCCCCATTCCAGATGAATTAGGTCAGAATCTGAGGTGGAGCCCAAATTGGTAATTTGAGAAAGTCTCCATGTGATTATAATATGTAGCCAACATCAAAAATCACTGGTTTAGACCAGAGAATCTCAAGCTTTTACTGTGCATAGGAATCACCTGGGGATCTTGTTAAACTGTAGTTTGATTCAGTAGGTTTGGGGTGAGTGTGAGATTCTGCATTTATGGCAAGCTTCCAGGTGATGCCAATTATTACAAAACTACACTCTGAATGATAAATAAGGATTTATACCAGTGGTTCTCAAGTGGAGTCCACTGACCCCTGGGGAACTCCAAGCCTCTTTCAGGAGGTCCATGAGGCCAAAACTATTTTCATAATAATACTGTTATTTATCTTTTCATGTATGTTGACATTTGCACTGATGGTACAAAAGCAATGATGGGTAAAACTGGTGGCACCTTAGCATGCATCAAGACAACGGCACCAAACTGTACTAGCTATCACCGTATTCTTCACCACCACGATACTTGCATTTTAAAAAAGCCAAATTCACTTAAGAACATTCTTGATAATGTGGTAAAAATTACTATTTTTATTAAAGTTTGACCCTTGAGTGTGCCTTTTTAATATTCTGTGTGACAGAATGGGAAGTATACATAAAGCACTTCTGCTATATACCTACGTTCAAAGTTGTCTTAAACTTGTCTGACTGAGACACAAGCTAAACTTGACTTTTCCCAAAGAATACCATTTTTACTTTCAAGCCTGAGTAACCATCATTTGTCAGTTTTACAAATTAAGGTTACTCAGGTTTGAGTATTAGGTAGACATTTTCTCAAATATGAACAAAGTGGGCCCATCACTCAAACGAAGACAATTTATATCATTTAATGCCAATTTAAAAATTCATGTTTTGGGGGTTGGGGAGGGAAGGACTGGGAGTCTGGGATTAGCAGATGCAAACTATTATATACAGGATGGGTAAACAAGGTCCTACTGAATAGCACAGGGAACTATATTCCCTATCCTTTGATGAACCATAATGGAAAAGAATATGAAAAAGAATATATATATATATATATATATAAATGAGTCACTTTGCTATACAGCAGAAATTAAACACAATATTGTAAATTTTAAAAAATCATGTTTTTAAGCAAAAATGAGAAGTTTGGAAAACCTGAATTTATCATCATGAGCTTAAGTGTCCCAACACTTAAAGATGCTTTTGACAAGATCCAGCTCTCTTATTAAGCCAGATTTTGCAAAAATGTAAAATGATGCCATTCTCACTTTTTTGTGTTTTGGAAGATATGGTTACTTTCCATAAAAATACATTACTAGCATACCTTGTTTTATTGCACTACGCTTTATTACAGATACTGTGTTTTTTTAGAAATTGAAGGCTTGTGGCGACCCTGCATCAAGCAAGTCTATTGATGCTACCTTTGCTCACTTTGTGTCTCTGTCTCACATTTTGCTAATTCTTGCAAAATTTTGCTTTTTCATGATTATTATATTTGTTATGGTGATGTCATCAGTGATCTTTGATGTTACTATAATTGTTTTTTGTTTTGTATTTTTAAATTAAGGTATGTACATTGTTCTTTTTAGACATAACGCTATTAACACACTTAATACGCTGCAGTATAGGTTAAACATAACTTTTATATACACTGGGAAACCAAAAAAAAAATCATTTTATTGCGATAAATTCACTTTATTGCGGTGGTCTGGAACCAAAGCTGTCTGAGGTATGCCTGTATTTATGTTAATATGTAATTGTTCTATTACTGTTAATTTAAATGAACTAAAAATACATATTTTTAAAATTTCTCAGCTTTAATTTCTAATACAGTAAACTTTGATATAACCCACATAAACAAAGGTCTTTTGGGTCCTTAATAATTTTTAAAAGTGTAAAGGGATCCTGAGACCAAAATTTTGAGAACCGCTGGTTTAAAACTCACTCACTTTACAGATGGAGAGTCTGAGGGACAGGGCCATACCCAGGGTCACATGGGAGGCTGGTGACTAAGCTCTAGGTATCCTACTTCTCAAGCTCATTTCACTTAGTTCCCAGCATGTCCCGGATGGGAAGAGATTGCACTATTACCTGATGTAGCTGGATAGCATACGGACCTTGGAAGTCTTTGTCTTTATTAACTGTAAAAGAAAAGAAAAAAAAAATCACTGCTTCAGGAGCTCAGCCCCAGCTCTGCAGCTGCTCATTCATCTGGCTGTTTAGGAGACAGCATTCCTCCGGGTCCCCAGGCCGTTAGTAGCTTACAAATGAACCTAGGGCATCTTATGTGGGGCAAGAACCTCAGTTAATTGATCTTTGCTAATTTTTAATTGGAACTGTGCTCTCACTCTTTCCCTATCAAGGCCGCATCCCCCTATCCTCACTCACCAGCAGGATTTCAGTGGCTTCTTCTATTTCTCCATTCCAATAGTATCTGGAGAAGAGAATAACAACAAAAAAAATTATCATGCTTACAAGATGAGTTCAGTGAAATAAGCCTGGCCCAATTAGGTGACTTACTAAGGTGGAAACTTTAAAATCTTTCCAAGCCCATATAAAAAAGCCTAGAGTTGGCCAAGGCCCTACAGGTCATCTAGTCTAAACATTCTAATGCACGCTTCTAGCACCTGCCTTAACTTTCCTGGAGGTGAGGGGCTCACCATCTCCTGAAAGGTTTTCACGTGAGATGGTTTTTCTTATGGTGTGCCAACATTTGCCACCCAATTGTTTTCCCCAACTTCCACATGAAGAACCACCTCAGGACAGCCCTACAGAAACTCCTATATGTTCTCTCCTCTAAACTGGGCATCTCCAGCTTTTTCAATGCTCATCCCATACTCTTGGCTTCCAGGTACCTCCCCATCCTTTGGACTGGTGCTATCTGTATCACTGACTCTCAAAGCTGAGTGCCCACCAATGGGTAAATGAAAAAGCACAGGAAGATTCAGGGAAGAAGTAAGCCTTATAAAATATGGAAACAGGTCCAAAAGTTAAAAACAAAGTCAGTGACAATGTTTAGAAAAGAGTATGAGAACAGCATCATGGGAAGGGAAAGAAATTCGGCCTGAGAATGCCTATGCTAACCCAGGGCAAATCTAAGATGACTTAGGCCACTGGCCTCATCTCACAGAGCTGTGGTAAAAGGATGAATTACAAGGAAGGATGAACACATGAGGGGAAACAGTAGGCTAAAATTCTGTTCTAGCTCCAAAGCAGTAGCTCCCAGACTGGCTTTATGTGAATCACTTACATAACCTCTTAAAAATTCAGATTCAAGGCTCATCCTCAGGGAGACTGATTGAGTAGATCCAGGAGGGAGCTCAGGAATCTAAAGCATAGCCAAATTTGGGAACCATAGCTATAGGTGATGTGAGCCACTGAGGGAATGACACTGCTGGGCAGGGGAAAGCTTTCATTATATAGCACTTTTCTGTTCTGACCTTTAGAGTAGACGTTATTTCTCTCCCTCCCTCCCTCCCTCCCTCTCTCTTGCTCATCAGGGGAAGAAGAAGATGAGAAACAGGCTAATCAGAGAGATTAAGGCACAAGACAAATCCTGCACAGCCAGTACTGGGATACTGACATATTTTGATGAGGGAAATGGTGCAGACCAGGCTTAAGTAAAGGAGCTGATGAAATAAAAGGCAGACAATACAGAGAAACAGCCTGTCACATATGCTAAACTCTCAAAGTTTTCCAGAGAATCCAAAAGTAATGGAAATTATAATCTTTGATATCCCTAGTTGGCTTACTCAGGGATGGAATGCCCAGTTTGACTTCTTTGCTAAAAGCAAGCTAATTGATTTAAACAAAGAATGTGCAGACAAGATTCACTGTTCCTAAACTATAGATTTTTTTCTCCCTTCTCTAAACAGCCTGTTTTTGCTTTTGTTGAATGACATAAACCCACTGGTTGACTTCCTCTGAATAGAAATTGACAGTGAACTATTGATTAATTAAATGCCTTTGAGTTGTTCTTTGACAATTCCCCATTAGTTCAGTGCTCTTTCCACCAGGCAGGACCTGACCTAGCACTCCCACACCCTTCCACTGGCTACAGCAAAACTCACAGTGAGTATGCCTTAGGCAGGATGTTCACAGAGGCAGTCAGCTTCTTATCCAGTATAGCCCTAAAGCAAAGAGAGAGTGACAGTTACTGGGGCAAGTGTCCAGCAGTTCCTGGGAACTACTCAGGAAACCTAATTCTAAATAGATAACCATTTAGAGTGCCCCTCCCAACTCAAACCAACATGTTTCATAACTACTGTGCACAGAACCTCTGAAGACAGAGTTGTTTATAAGTCCTTCCCTGGGTGGGGAGAGAAGTAGGGAAGCAGCTATGGGAAGGCAGTTTTAAAGGACAGGCCTAGTCTGCTTGGGGAATGGGAATTTATTAGCAATGGACGGAGAACAAAAAGACCTGGATTCCAATCCAGCCCTGCAGTAGGATGGCTGTGTGACCTTATGCAAGCTCTTTCTTTCATTCCAGAAATAAGTATTTGAGCACCTATCCAAGACAGGCACGACCCCCTCACTCAACCTGACTCCTGCTGTACAATCAGAGGATTGGTTCAGTCGGTGGTTTCCAACTCTTTTCACCACCAAAAACTCCTTTTATTATGTCACCTTCTTCTCCTTTTCTCTCTTGGATATGTACAAGGCTGACAGGGTGTCTGACTCCTGCTGTACAGAGGACTGGTTCAGTCGGTGGTTTCCAACTCTTTTCACCACCAAAAAACCTTTTATTATGTCACCTTCTTCTCCTTTTCTCTCTCGGATATGTACTAGGCTGACAGGGTTTCTGGTCTGTAGATATCATGTGACCACATGGAACTGATATAACTCCAAGGGAAAGCAAAAAAAGGCATCCTATCCTATGTCTGTCTTTGGCAAATACAGGCTCTTTTCACTTTTTATTTTTGTGAAGGTTCCTACCACAACCCTAAGAGCACAATTATCATCACCTTTGCAGACCTCTAAAAACTTTCTTTGACAGACCACAGGTTGGAATTCCTGCTCTGACAGTCTGATTCCTGTGCAGAGCCCTGGTGAACACAATAAAAAGTGCCTGAACTAGTACAAGTGTCATAGAAACAAAAGCACCACCAAGTCATTGATGCAAAGAAGTGTCCCCAAGTATCAAACCTCAAGCCCTCGGAATCAGGCAGGCCCTGACAACCCCCTCTCAGGTCTCAGTCAGCCAAGGGGGCCTGGTCTCAGTTCTCTGAAGTGTGTGGCCCCTGCCAGATAACCCTAATCTGAGCCCTGCTTACTGATCTCTCCTTCTCTTGACTGCTGCCAAGAGAACTGACCTACTTTCTCTTCCCCTGAGTTCCAGGCTGAACAGTGCTCTATTTAAGGCTCCACTTTAATGTATTACCACCACCCTCATTCCCTTGGAAAGTTCCAGGTGCTAAATAAATCTGACTGTAAGGAGAGGCACACGGCACAAATTTGTTCAAGCAACGTCTGCAAGTCTCACTCACTCAATCAAATGATCTGCTGAGAAATTACACTTCATTGGTTCTGAAGGTGGCACACAAACAGAGGGAGTGAGTTAAACCTCTAGAAAAAAATAATCCATTGCCTCACGGGCCTCCAATCTCTTTGGTAGTGTCAACTCCTGAGTAATCACAGCAACCTGTCCTTGGGTAAAAGACTGTAAAGTTATGGAGGGCTGTGTTATTCAAAAAGCTCCTGTGGCCAAACAAATAAAACACAAATACACACACTAAAGCCCAGCAGTGAGTCACAGACGGAAAGCTCAAGCCCTCATGCTCATGTGAGTAAAGCAGAAGACAGAGCTTCTGGGGTCTCTAGAAACTGCAAAGTTCACAGACTAGAGGCTCACAGACCAGATACATGGTTTGGCTCTCACGGCATTTAAAAAAAATCTTGATTTTGCTACCAATATTTACTATCAGGGTATTTCACATTAAAAAAAATACACATTACCTAGCTTCTCACCAAAAAATGAATCTTATAACATTTTGGACCTGTAGTCCTACAAGGTCAGATTTAGCTAGAGCTGAGCAGGGGCTACTCCCTCTAGGCATGACTTACGCTTCTCGGGTCAGTTTCCACTGTTCTCCCTCTCAACACCTGGGACGAGTAAGGGCTGCTAACTACAGTCATTCTTCAGCGCGACACCCCAGCCCACTTCACTCATTTAAGTTGCCTGCTTGTGACATCTTTGTCTGTGACCCTGGCCTAATCCAATTCCCTCTCCCTACGTATGAAATCAAAGCCCAGAGAAGGAAGACTTGTCTAAGGTCATATGTGGTGTTGGCAGCAAAAAGGAAACTAGAATCCAGGTCTCCTGGTTCAACATTCAGGTTTTCACCCTAGCCCCAATAAGAGATTTTTCCAGTTTAGAATGTATCTGTCAATGAAGAGCTCTAAGAACACGGCCAGGAACCAGAATGGAACTGAACCAGAACTGAGAGGCAGCAGAATGAATGCTAAAGAGCACTAAAGAAGAAAGAGCACTAAACTGGAGCTGAAAGACCTGGTCCCAGCACTAGTTCCGCAGGCAGAGCTGGGGCTCCTGCCGGCTAACATTTGTGGGGCCCTCCCCACCATGTACCCACTTACTCTCCTTCTACAAATCCTGGAAGTGAACCTATTTGCCTCTCTTCTACCCAAATCATTAACGAAAAATACTGAACAGAACAGCTGAGGGGAGAGCTCCACTGCCACATCACTCAGGACTCCAATTGAGACTTCCAGCTCAGCTGGTGGGCTGCACACACACTGCAACCTCCCTTTTACACCCCACACCAGAAACAACAAAACATTTCTTCACCGTGCCAGAGCACAGTAAGAACGCTTTATGTACTAGCAACTAGGAGGAGGCCCTAAAGAAAAAAGGCAGCCCTGAGACATGCATGGGAGCATGTAGGGGGACTTCTTAACTTAAGAGCCTTTGAATCTTTTAAACATTGGCAGTGATCTGGTTTTCTTGGCCTCCAGCAACCTGGAGAATTTTGAAGAATATAAAATTATAATTTTTTCACTAACATAGCCACAGTTTGAATCATATAAGTTGACCATCCTAAAAATTCTTCTTGAGGTGATAAATTATTCTTAGAAACTGATTTTAACTGTTGAATCCTAGATTGTAAGTGTATTTCAAGAATCTTCTTAGTAAGTTTTGCCTACATCTGCTATGTAAATATGTATGCCTATTATTTTATTTCCTTTATTCCTTATTACATTTATACTGTTCCTTTGTAAATAAATGTGCCTTTTTGAACTTGGGGCAGGAGGTGGGGGAGAGAATACGAAAGCAACAGTTTGAAATCTAGATGTAATGGGAACCAGAGCAGGCAAGAACTTGGAGGCAACCGTCAAGGTAAATAGTTGGAATGCCACAGCAGGAGCAGGTAGACCCCCTAAATCTCCCATGGCCCAGGCAACAGTAATGGGATGTTTGATACAGGCAGAGCAGTGAGCATGGGAATTTTGGACAAAAGGCAAAACACTGTCCTAGTGGCCGGCGACAGCCAAGGACAAAAGGGAGAGTGCATGCCCAGAAGACCAGTTACTTGGGTACCCCAGCCAGTAGAATGTCCACATGCCCCACACACACACTGCAGAGTACCACCTAAGGTCAATTCCTCCATTTGTTTCTACACTTCCCCATAAGCATAGCTAAGAAGATGAGAGAGGCTACAAGTAAGAATTACAAAGTATTTGAGGAAAGTCAACACCATGAGAGACTAAAATTCAACAACAAAAAAGAATTTACATGAGAAGGATAATTGAAACCAAGATTTAAAAATAAGTACAATTATGTATACTTGAAAATTGCTAAGAGAGTAGATCTTAAAGAGTTCTTATCACACAAAAAAGTAACTGAGATGATGGATGTTTAACTAACCTTATTGTCGTAATCATTTTGTAATATATACACATATAAAATCATCATGTTGTATATCTTAAACTTACACAATGTTATATGTCAATTATATCTCAATAAAGCTGGAAGAAAATTAAGCATAAAATAAGTATAATTACTATCCACAGAAAGATAAAGCAAGATCATTGCATTTATAAAACAAGATCAGACAATTACAAAACAAGAGCAGTTGGTTATTAAAAACAATCTGAAATCTTGAAAAGGAAAACTATAAAATTCAGTCTAAAGAAAACTATAAAGTTCAGTCACAGAAAACAAATTCAACATCTATAAGGAGTTCCAGGAAAGCATGATGCAGATAGAGAGAGTAGAGAGGCTATATTTAACAAAGTAATACTTGAACATTAAGACAAAGAGAAATTCCTAAAAACTAGGAGAAAAACCAGAGAGAAAAAGCATTACCTATGAAGCAATGAGACCCCATTCCTGACCTCTCATCAGCAACCTTGGATGCAAAGACAATAGAGACCCCTCTTCAAGATGATACTGATCCATTTACCTGAATTGGCCTTTCAACTACTGTATTTAGAATCCAGGCCTTAGAATCCTTCTCCTCCTGATACCCAACACCTCACAGATGTCAGCTCAAGTTGTTCCCTGACAGGACCCAGAGTGGCTAGTCCACGGGTCCAGAGAGTTCAGCACAGATCCTGGGTATACCAGAAGCACAGGAGGGATTTCAATTCCTAGCTGCTAAATACAATACTAGGTCATATTTCTGGAGTAATCACATGTTCTTTTAGACAAGAGCTGTTCTCCAAACGTAATGTAAATAAGGAAAAAATAGACATTCTGGTTAGGGGCAGGAAAGATGGAATCAAATGCAAAGTTAACCTGGGACCATCAGTTTGGAGGCTATGTGCCCCCAAAGACCGAATTCAACACATAAAACACTATAACTTAAGCTATCATCAAACCTCAAGAATGCTGAGTTGTAGAGCAAGAAGAAAGGGAGCCAGGAGCCAAATCCATTACCCCTCAGCCCCACTAACCCGCTTCAAAGCTGTAGCTATAAAGGAGTGAAGGGCAGGGGAGCTTCCCTAGCAGTCCAGTGGTTAGGACTTGGCGCTTTTACTGCCGTGGCCCTGGGTTCTATCCCTGTTCAGGGAACTAAGATACCGCAAGCCTCAAGGCGCGGCCAAAAAAAGAAAAATAAATTTAAAAAAAAGAGAAGTGAAGGGTGGAAATTCAGATACAACCAACATTTTTTGAGCATCTACTACATTTGAGTTACTGGAATAAGGACTGTACATATATCATATAATCCTCTCAACAACCCTGTGAGGTAGGTGGCATTATCCTATTCTATAATTCAGAAAACTAATGCTTAGAGAAGGGAAGCAACTTGCCTGAGGTCACACAGCAAGCGGCAGAGCCAAGATTCAAATTGTTCTGATTACAAGTCCAGTGCTCTTTCCACCACAGCACAGCTGCTTTTAGAAATCTGCCATATACTTGGAATTGGTCTCCTCCTCCTCTTGTCATGGTGGGCACCTCTGGGACTAAGCAAAGACTATCTCCAAAAAGAGAGCTGGGTCAGGAATTAGGACTCTTAAATTCTCAACTTGCAGAGTTCCACTGTTCTCTTATCTTAACACCTTGAGCAAGCCAGCTATCTCTCTGGGTCTCATATCACTTTTACGCCCCCATGCACCACTCAGCATTTTCAGGCCCAGCCGCAGGATCCATCCAAGTGTCATTCAGCCACGCTTCTCATATCACCCCAAGCAGACAGCTGTGTAGTTCATCACTGGACAGATGGGGTTGTCAAAAGCAAGAGAAGTACCCCAAAGTGGCCCCTCTGGAGCATCCTGGTAGCTCCCGAGCCTCCTGGGGCAGCACCTAAGCCCCTTCACCATACCTGGCAATATCTCTGGCAATCTGCTCGTTGGGACAGTTGACAAAAACGATGGAGTAAGTGCCGGAGACATAGCTGCCAGTGACAACTGAAAGGAGCTGCTGGCTAAGGGTCCTGAGCATGGGGTATGTCAGGAAAGAAGCAGTCAGGATCTACACGGTGGGAAAAGAGAAGCACAGATCAGCAGTGACATGGCCAACTCACTATTTGCCAGCTCAAGCAGACTGGAACCAAAGCTGAGCACCATATTTTCATCCCTATTTCCCATCCACAAAATAATTCCTGGGATCTGTATTGAGTTTTAGTGCTTAAAGTTTTCATGTCTAGATTATTTGCCTCTGCATTTTACAAATGGTAAAAAAAAAAGAAAAAAAAATAGAGGCTCAAAAATCAAGAAACTTGCTCAAAATCACACAGCTTTGGGAATTCCCAGGCGGTCCAGTGGTTAGGACTCAGCGCTTTCACTGCCGGGTTCAATCCCTGGTAGGGGAACTAAGATCCCACAAGCCATGCAGTGTGGCCAAAAAAAAAAAAAAAAAAAATCACACAGCTTTTAACTGAAGCCAAGATTAGGAGTCGAGTCTGGATAACTTGAAATCCATTCCTACTGTACAAAACTGCTACTGGAGGTAACGCCAAACGGCATACACTGAACTGCTATCATCCCATGGAGGTTATTATGAATGACAAGTTCTTACACCTGTCGATGTTTTAGGGAGTTAATTTCACCTTCGTTCAATTGTGTATGTGCCAGGTGCTACAGGGAGTCTAGTGGAAAAGGAAGGCTGATTCTAAAGCAACGTGACCTGTACTACTGTGACAGACAACTGGAGGGTCCAGGAGGAAGGCTCTACCTGTTGGAGACAGGAAAAGGCTTTGAAAAGAAGGTACTATCTAAGTTGGAACTGAAATACTAAGCAGAATTACAAAAGAGGGAGATATGATAATATGTACAAACTCAAGAGGTATGTAGGGACAGATAAACTATCTAGTCTGCATGGGTCTTAGTCTGTGGGTAAGAGATTGGGAGGAGAATGAGACTGGCTAGAACTATAACGGGTCAGGCTAAGGAATGGAGGGTTCATACTCAAGTGATAAGGTGCTTTTGCAGGTTTTAAAATAGAAGAGTAATAATATGATCTAGCTGAAGGAGGATGGGGAGTGGCCAGAAGGCAGTCTATTCAAAAGGCCATTACAATGTTCCAGGAAAAAGACATTAAGATCTTGAGCTAAGAAAATGGCAGTGACACCGTGAGAGGAAAAGACAGGCAAGATATACTTTTTCTTGCTTTTTTAATGACAAACTTTTAAAATAAGAGGAAATGAAAAGAACTGGAGGACATCTTCTATTCCAGGGTTCTTTGCTGGGGGAATACAAAGGAGTCATTAATAGGGATAGAGGCAACTTGCAAGGAGTCCCACTGTGACTCAGGCAAGACTGAACAAGAGCGTGCTTCTCCTGCCTCCCAGCCTGGGGCTCACATCTCGCTCAAATAAACCTCTGTCCTCCCACTCCTACGTTATTGCCTGGCCCTGCCTGGCTCCTACTTCTTGGCAGGGCCTGAGTAGCGTTTTTATGTCTTTAGCTTCAGTTTGACTAGACGCCTGTCTGGGGTGGGTTTCTCATTCCCTCCCACTACCTCCACCAACACCTCCAATCCAACACACTAGTCCTCTGCACTAAACCAGTGACCACACAAGAAAAAAAGAACCAGGCTTTTCAATGAAGCTTTTGGTGACAACTCAGTTAGATTATATAGGGAAAAAATAAAGGCACTAAAGAGCAGGATTTAAATCCTAGCGCCAGTACTGATGCCTGTGGTCTTCAACAAGTTACTTCCTTTGCCTTCTATAAATGTTATCTAGAAACTGGAGATTATGACATCTGTGCTGCCTGCCTCAGAGCTGCCATGGGTTCAAACAAGATAGGAAAAACAATATATAATCACTAATCCAATAAAGGAAGGGACTGTGGTTTGCTCATCACTGTGTCCCCAGGACACTTCACGGCACACAGCAGGTTCTCAAGAAATAACTTCTAGACTGGTGAATTAGTATACCAGCAAGATGTTGATATTGAGACAAAATAGCCTTGTGAAGTAAGTAGGGCTTTTGGGTCACCCACAGAGCTTTTGGCAGAGAATCGGACAAACTAAAAAACTGTAAGGGGTCAACTACATGACTCTAAGGTGGCTTCCTGTACAGTCTCTAAACAAAAGGAGTAATGGTCTGTCCCTCAACCAAAAAAACCATTCCTAAGGAAGATCTAGGGCATTTCGGCCAGCAGTTATCAGTGTAACACTGAGCTAATAGGATTAACTATAAACTCACCTAAAATGCATTGAAACTCTTGTATGAACTCATAGTCAAAAAATACTAAGAGGGGGCTTCCCTGGTGGCGCAATGATTGAGAGTCCGCCTGCCGATGCAGGGGACACGGGTTCGTGCCCCGGTCCGGGAAGATCCCACATGCCGTGGAGCAGCTAGGTCTGTGAGCCACGGCGGCTGAGCCCCCGCATCCGGAGCCTCCGCAACGGGAGAGGCCACAACAGTGAGAGGCCCACGTACCGCAAAAAACAACAACAACAACAAAAAACAAAACAAAACAAAATACTAAGAGGTACTTTGGGCCCTCAGGTATTATCTAAGATAACCCTTCATTTAACAGATAATGTTACTGAGGCAGAACATACAGAAATTCTGTGACAGAAGCAAGACTTAAATCCAAGACTCCTGCCTCCTTTTCTGGGCTCTCTGAACTGCAAGGAGCACGACTAGGAATTGATACAGTGGGCTTATTTCAGCTTCACTTAATCCAGCGCCTCACAACTTGGGGCAATTTTTCCCCCAGGGGACATCTGGCAACATCTAGGGACAATTTTGATTGTCATGATTGGGGAGGAGATGCCACTGGCATCTAGTGGGTAGAGGTCAGGACTGCTGCTAAACATCCTTCTATTGTACCATCAATCACACTGAAATACAGACAGTTGTTTACATATGTCTCCCTCATTGGACGTGAGCTCTTTGGCCTCATACATTTCTGTATCCCCAGCATTTTATAACCCCCTGACAAGGAGTATGGGCTTGAGAAATGTTTGTGGACCATATCAACAAAGAATCAGAAGCATGTAAAGGTTGGTTTAGAACCAAAAGTGGACTACAGTATATTAGAAAGTGATATTATATGAATGCAAAATACACACATCACCATATTCCCTAATAGAAACATTATAACGGGAAAAGATTTACTGTAAGTTTATAGCATTTTCATATTTATGTCTTTACTATATACCTTTTCTAATTTTACATTCGTTTAAAATATTTTATGTACCCTTTCAATTATTTCATTCTTTTTTCGTCCTGCAGTATTTGCCTAGCCTTTAAGAGATTATGGTTGACTTTACTATCTGTGTTAAGGCAGAAGGGGCCTCAGAAACCACCCAGTGGTTCTAAATTTGTAATCCATCTAGTTTTAAGGAATCTGTGAATACTCTGAAATTGACATTGTTTATACACTTTCCTTGGGTGCAAATCCAGACTTGCACTCACACACATAGACACACACACACAAAATCAAGAAACGTCCCCAAAATGTTGAGCCACCGATTTGTGCCAGTTAATTAAGGGCCAGAGAGGGGAATAAATCACCAAAAAGTGAGCAGCAGAGCTAGGCTAGACCCCTAGGCTTGTGACCCTCCCACACAGCTCTCCCTTACACCACCCCCGCACCCCACCCCACTCAGCCCACTGCGACCACCAGCACCACTGTAGGGACTCTGTAGCCACTGCCAACCTTAACATTTTAACATACTTCAGAGATGAGAAAACAAAGCCCCCAGAAAAATGAGATGGTAACTGCACTGGAAAGGGGGAAAGAACCTATCATGTGACCCTTACATGAGAACTCACCAGCAGACACCTCTCACCACCCCAAGGACCCTGGCAGTGAAACACAGCCCAGTCACTCCCCCTCACAAGGCAGGGCATAAAGAGGTGCTGGTAATCTTCACGTTCACACCACAATCTCCAAGACACAGGGTGATGCCTCCAAGGATTTTACCGTCCACCCACTACCTGCCCGCCCCCAGCTCAAAACCCCAGGAAGAGTAAAAGAGAAATGCACGTTCTTCCCTCAATCCCCAGGTTGGAGGTTTAGAGGTGAGAGGGTTCATAGCATTGTAGTGTGGAACACTCACCAAAAGGCATAAAAGGACAGAGGGCCGCGTGTAGCCTGGCCAAGGGCACCGTAAGCCCAGCCTGTCCATGGCGTCGCTGGTAATTTAGCAGCACAGCCTATTGGAACTGTGGCCTGAGGCCGAGTTGCTGGCTGACGGGCGGGCACGAAGGGCCTGAACTGCCCTCTCCCCTTACCACCTGCTGCCTGCCCCACTGCCCAGCCAGGTCCCAGCCAGGCTGGCCGGAAGGAGATAGTGGAGGGGGCGGGGAAAGAGGGAGTAATTTTTCACTGGGCAACTCTCCTTCTGGAAACATACAACCCAAGCACCATATGCAAACCTCCAACCCCTGCAAAAGTAAAAATACTAATTTTCCCTTCCCATTCTAACATACACATACAAAAAACCCCATAAAATCCCCAGAGATGTACAGATTAAAAGACCTAAGTTTCTTAGATATATAAAATCGTCAGCCCAAACACAAATACACATACACAGAACTCTTCCACTTTGCAGGGGTCCCCAACGCCCGGGATCTAATGCCTGAAGATCTGAGGTGGAGCTGACGTAATAATAATAGAAATAAAGCGCACGATAAATGGAATGCGCTTGAATCATCCCGAAACCATTACCCCCCACCCCCACCCCAGTCCCTGGAAAAACTGTCTTCCACGAAAACAGTCCCTGGTGCCAACAAAGTTGGGGACCGCTGTAGAGGACCATCCCACCAAATAAACCCAAATAAATGAAGCACACACGTGGCTGCCTTCCCTTCCCTGTCCCCCACACATCACTCTCTCCTCCTAGGACCTCCCTTCTAATCCTCTCTGGCTTAGAGCACACACTCTGGCTCCTCATTGCTCTCCCTGTGAACTCCTTTGTCTTTCCAGGCCAGCTGCTCTGTGCAGTCTTTCCCAAGGTTAATCCCCACAGTCCTCTCTTTCCCCTAAGGCACTTTGTCCACACTTCCGTCGCAGCATTTAACATCAACTATTAAACAAATCTTTAAAAGCAGCACGCTAAGGACTGACTGTTGCCCTTTGGAGATGCAGAGTCCACTGCTGTCAGGGTTTCCAATTTTTTAATCCAGTTTTTTAATGTGAAATATCTTAATTTTTAAATGACAGCACTTCAGGGGAAGAAACTGAATACACAAGGCCATAAGTAAATTTTAAGCCAAGGAAACTATTCTATAGTTTGACTGTGGTAGTGGTTACACAAACAGTAAAAAATTCAACAAACTATACACTTAAATTGGTGAATTGTGTTGTATGTAAATAGTACCTTAAACAAAGAGGGGGGGAATGCTGAAAACCAATTCAAAATTGTTTTAAACTGGGCAGACGAAACAAAACACACCTGTTAGCTAAATTGGCCTGCAGGCTGCCAGTTCACAGCCTCTGTGTTTATTTTAATTACCTGTTTACCTGTCTGTCTCATTCCTTGGGACTATAAATTCTTAAAGGCCTGATACACTTCCTGGCAAAGTGTCTAACAAAGTCAGCTGTAGCCCTAGTCCTATCATTTACATCAATAGCTATGTGGACTCAGGCAAATAACTTAACCTCTCTGAGTTTTTTGGGGTTTTTTTGGTAAAGGAAGGGCTAATACCTCCTTCATAGGTTTAAAGTGAGGCTTAACAGAGAAGATTAATATAAGAGTGCTTTATAAAATGTAAGACCATGTCAGCGTTTCACGAGCAAGTAGTCTCATGTCAACTACCAAACAAGGTTAACTCAGAAAATCTCCATTTGTGATTGAAAAACTTAGCGTGTGTGATAAAAACAGGGTTAGAGAAAATAAGGCTGAGTGATCCTAAAAAAAAACCGCTTTATATTCAAAGTCCACTAAAATAAATCAAGGCTATGATCTTTTAAATCTATTACATTAATAAGAAAGGCCACTGTTAATGACCATTTTACCTTAGATCCTGAGATGATGTCCCAGAGTTTAGCACAGGATCCCACAGAGATTATGCTCAATAAACGTTTGTTGATTTGGTGATTATAAGGATGGTCATGATGAAGGCGATGCTGGGGCAGCAGGGGAAGGATGGCAAGAGATGAACTGTTATTTGGAAGAAACCGCTTCTGGATTCTCTTCTTACTTCAACTCAGGCACTTCTACTCTCTTCAGATTCAATTCCAAGTTTAGATTCCAAAAGTCCAATTCTGCATTTATGGCCTTGGCAGATTCTTCAGCTCTAGTAAGAGCCTCAGTGCCACTGCCTGAGATTATAAGCTCTTCTTCTGGAGGCGTCTTACCCTCTTTCTCTCCTCCTCCTTACTGGATTCAGATATGGACTCAGAATCCACTTCAGAGTCAGATTCTGTACCCATCTCTTTCACCCACACTACTTCCTCTTTATTGTGTCTTCCTTCTCTTTCTTCATCTCCTTTGCTTTATTTTGAAGGTTCTTTTGGGCCTCTTTACAGGTATACAACAATTTACTGAAATCTTTAAAGGCCAATCTTCAATCCAGTAAAGATCAATTGCAGCTTCAATGAGGTCTGACACCTGGTGTAAGACAGAATTGTTTCCTTAAGTTCAACTTTATCTCTGGTTCCAGAGATTTGCCTTCTTCCTCATCTACAGATATTGACTCTCTGTTATTGCCAAAGCTTGAAACTTAAGTAGCTTATTAATTTCACTTTCATCAATATCGATGAATTTAAAGCCCATCCATTTTCAGACTATGATTTTTTTCAACTTCTTCATTAGCTCTAGGGAAACATGCATAATCATTCACAACATCATCCCAAAGGTTCCACCAAGCTTTATTAAGAGAGGCTGGTTTTTATATCATCCATCACCTCTTTTATCACTACCAAAGCATCATTATGTTGCCATGTTTCTTTCAAAGTGAGGCAAGGGTTTTTTTCAAAAAGTCGGCAAAGTAGTCAAACATATGCTTGGTGTATTACCTCCTGAATGCTTCAATTATACCCTGATCCAAGGGCTTAAGATAGCTACTGCCCTCCAGATGGAGAAACACAATATCATCATTGGGATGAGCAAAGAATGGAGTCTGGGTGACTGAGACCTCTGTCCCAAAACAGTAACACTCTGAAGGCAAGATGTTTTTCTGTTAAATAACTCCAGGTTCAATGAATAAAACAATTACGAAGCCAATCCAAAATGAGGGCAGCTGTTAATGATACTGTTAGTGATCGCCGGAAAATAGGCAGGCGTTTTATATTTTTTCCCATAAAACAGGTGCTGCTTCATAAAGCAGCCATGGTTTTGTCACCTGCGGCACTGGCACAAAAACTGAAAGAAATCCAGTCCTTAGCTTCCTCTAAGCTTTCCGGAATTTTGTCTTTTTCCCCAAAAGTACGCGAAGGCAAGCACTTCCAAAACAGGCTCATCTGCTTGGCGGTGAAGACCTGCTGAGGTACAAAGCCACTAACTCTGATCAGTTTCTAGAGTTGCTTGGAATACGTGGGTGCCGACTGGGTATTTAACGGTTCTTCCTCCCCTATCAACCTCGAATTCAGCAGCCTATAGCGATTTCTAAACTTCTCCAACCATCCCTTGCTCGCATGAAACTTCTCTGGGTTGCCCTTGCCAGTGGCTTCCACCAGTTGCATGTAAACCCGTTTGGCCTGGCTGCAGATGGCCTTCAGCGTCAGAGGCTGCCCCCTCCTCCTCTGGTCTAATCCTAGACCCCAAAGATTAATTCGTCTCCATCTTCTTGATGTTTACGTCCTGAGGAATGCACAGCACCTAGGAGCAGACGGGCGAAACACTCTCCATGCTGGTCCTGACCGCCTCCTCGTTTTGCTTAAGGGTGCACAAACCCTTCTTCCAGCTTCTCGAGAATTTTCATCTCGTCTTCCAGACACATGACCCTCCGCCTCCTCTTAATACGTGTCTGGCCCGGGAGCAGGATGCCCACCGCCTCCGCCCCGCCCCGGGCGGCCTAAGCCCCTGCCCAAGCCGCAGCGGCGTCCACCATAGCCGCTGCTGAGCCCGGTTTTAGAGCTAGGGGGCCGCCCCCAAGGCCGTTCAACCTTTGGCTGGTCCTCATTCTCACCACACCGCTTGCCAGGCATTTACCCAGCCTTCGCTCTCAGTGAGACAGAAGCAAACCAACCGGAGAGTCGGACAGCAGGACCAACTGAGCAGCGTCCAACATAACACCGCGATGCGACCCCCTAATCACCAGCGACTTTAGTCAGCCCCGCTCCCGCGAGGCTTGGCAGCCCCCGAGCGCGCGCTGCCCGGCAGCTCCGCAACTCTATTGGTGCAGCCCGGGCCGTTTTGGCCCAGCCAAAACTCGGGGAAGGGAGTCTGCGCCGGGCAGATCTCGCGAGGCTTGGAAAAGCGCGCCGGGAGCTGGGAGGGTTGACTGGCGAGTCCGGGCGGGAGGGGGCATCATGGCGGCCCAGGCGCTGTCGCTTCTGAGGGAGGTGTCTCGGCTGGAAGCGCCGCTGGAGGAGCTGCGCGCTCTGCAGTCGGTGCTGCAGTCGGTGCCTCTCAGCGAGCTCCGCGAGCAAGCGGCGGAACTGCGCCTTGGCCCGCTTTTCTCCCTGCTCAACGAGAACCATCGGTGAGATGACCCGGCAGCTTGAGCGGGGGAGAGCGACACCCCCAAGTATGGAGACGGGGATGGGAGTGGTGGTGACGGGGGAGGCTTTTCCCAGTCACAGTGAAGGTTGAATATCAATGAAATTTCAGAGAGGGAAGGATCCCGGGCTGAGAGGCGAGAGACGGGATTCAAGCCCAGGCTCTGAGGTGGCCGTCGCCTAGCCTCACTGCCTTCATCCTTGGAATAGGAGGAGGAAAGCAAGGTTGCCCACCTACGGGGAGGACTCCACAACCACATATCCAAGTCCTTGACTTTTTCCCACCTCTTAAGAAGGGGTCCTATCCTGGCAATTTGGAAGGATCCATCGATATTTTAAATTCACATACCTTTGATCCAGTAATTCCCTGTTACAGAAATTTAACATGCAGGTATACTCACACACAAAATGTACTGTATATACAGGAATATTCATAACAGAAGGAGGCAGCAAACAAACAAAACAAAACAAAAAAACTAGGAACCACCTGAATATCTATTAAAAGGGGATTCTTAAATTATGACACATGACTGTAATACTATGGAGCTGTTAGGAAAATTGAGGGAGATCTATATATGTGGACATAGAAAGATCTTTAATATATGTTGCTGAATGAAAGAAGAAAATTGTAGGAGTTTATAATCCCGTTATGCGTAATTTTTAAAAAGGATTACCACCCTCCCACCCCCACTTGAACACAGGCCAGTGTAGCTTTTGGAATAGCTGAAAGATACATCAGTAACTATTAATATGGTAGTGGGACTTAGAATGGTAGGATGGCAACTTTTACTTTTCATTTTATGTACATCTGTGGTATTTGATTTAAAAACACTTTGTATTTGATCATCTGATAACTTAAAAAACTTTTTAAATGTTTGTGATCCAGAAATTTAAAAGTGGCCTTTCTTCTTGAAAAGATAATGAATCACTGAATCAACACTGGATGATTTCAGAGGGCTTTCTTGGCTCTGACCTTCTAAGAATCCTCCCTTTTTCATATGTGTTCTCCCTTCATTAATTCTGTTAATTAACATTATTCAGGTCTGCCTATGAAATCTCTATTTGTCCATTTTAATTCAGGCCTTCATTTTCTCCCTCTCGCTAGGTCTGTTGCATTAGTCTGACTTCTCATTACCTCTGAGTTTCCTTTTCTAGTGTGTCCTTCCCACGTTGCAACCACAGGGAACTTCTCAGGATATTTGGCTCACATCTTTGCCATGGTTTCCCATTGCCTCCAGTGTAAAATCATGACTTGTTAGTCTGGCACTTGGACCTTTACAATATATTTCCATCCTACTTTTCCAGCCTCATCTTTTTCCACTCTACACATATTTCATCTGCTCCAGCTACCAAGTGGCACTACTTTCCCTTGAGCATGACTTGGCACTTTCCTAACTTTGTTCATGCCAGTCCTTCTAACTGAAATGCCTTCCCCTCCAAATCTGTCCATCTTTTAAGGCCCAGGTGAAGTGCCACCCCCTCCAAAAAGTCTTCCTTGGTCACTCCAGTTGCAAGTGACTGGCCTTAGATCTCCTAAAGGACATTATCATTACTTCTCTTAATAATACTTGACACTATTGCCTTATGTTGTAATTCCATATGTGTTTCTGTCTAGTTTGTAAATTCTTTGAAGAATTCATCTCTGCATCCCTCTTGGGATGAAGCACATAATACAATATATGCCAAATAAAAGATTAAACTCATAAATTTTAGAGAGCCCACGTAGTCCAACCACTTCATATTATAGATGAAGAGACTTTCAGTGATCTATAAGTTAACACCAGAGATGCACTAGGAACTGAAATGAAGGGGAGTTTGAAGAATAAGGTCTGTGGGGTCATGGTTTGCTGAATGAAGGAGCAGCTCTCTAGGAAACAATTTTAATGGAAATTTAAAGACAAGGTAATTCAGAACTTAGTACACTGTAGATACCAATTGCAATTTGTGGGAATAATTCTCTGGATAGTGGATTGGCAGTCTCTAGATGTATTGCTGTTTTCCTGCACTATATATTGGTTCAAGATCTTTTCTGATAAATGTAAACCTAGAATCTTTTTTTTTTTTAGTAAATTTATTTATTTATTTCTGGCTGCATTGGGTCTTCGTTACTGTGCACAGGCTTTCTCTCTAACTGCGGCGAGCGGGGACTACTCTTAGTTGCGGTGTGCAGGCTTCTAATTGCGGTGGCTTCTCTTGTTGCAGAGCACGGGCTCTAGGTGCGCGGGCTTCAGTAGTTGCGGCGTGTGGGCTCAGTAGTTGTGGCTCGTGTGCTTCGGTAGTTGTGGCTCGTGGGCTCTAGAGCGCAGGCTCAGTAGTTGTGGTGCAGGGGCTTAGTTCCTCCGCGGCACATCGGATCTTCCCAGACCAGAGCTCGAACCCGTGTCCCCTGCATTGGCAGGCAGATTCTTAACTACTGCACCACCAGGGAAGCCCGGTACTAGGTAAATTTGAATAAACTAGTAGAAGTTGGTGTTTCAAAGGGAAGTCTGTGTGGAGGAGAGCCTCATTAAGCTAGGTGTCAGATATTAGGTTGTTGCTTCCTACCTGGTAGGACATGAATTGATGAGATCTGTGGTGTCTCTTTTAGGGAACAGACTACTTTGTGTGTATCCATCCTGGAGAGATTGCTGCAAGCTTTGGAGCCAGTTCACATGGCCCGGAACCTCAGGGTTGACCTGCAGAGGGGACTGACTCACCCCAATGATTCTGTAAAAATCCTCACTCTGTCCCAGGTATGAAATTTTATTAGCACATAATAAGGGACTCAACATTTAGTGACCACCTGCCCTGGGCCAGGGTGTATGCTGGGAGCCAGAGACAGACAGTTGAAGAAAACACGTGCTCTCTGTGTAGGGAGTATCTAGTCTATTCTAGTATGCGTAGCTAACTATAACCGGCAGCTACAAGCTAAAGTAAGAAGTTCCACTGAGTACCATCTGAATCAGTTAGTCATCAAATACTGAGCTCCTTTTATCAGGCATTGTACCATATGCTGTTAGAGCTACCAAGATAAATAAAGCCTGTTTCTTTCCTCCAAGGAGCCCCTAGTCTAGAGAGAAAGATTGCCATGGTAAGTCTTATTATAGTGGCATGAGTGAAGTACTATTATAAAGGTCACTATACCAACAAATTAGGACAGTAACTCTTACCACCCTGGTAACCAAACATGCTAGTGTTTGGGTGAAGAGCTGCTGCCGAGGATTATCTTGAAGGGATAGAAGCTGAGCAGTTAGTTACCCACTAGATGTTCAACTACTGTTATTTCTTTTTTTCTCTAAAGTATTTATTCAAGAAAAGGAGAAAGGATCGATTTATCCATTGACCATTTATGTGCAAAACTCTGTAGGAGGTGCTTTACCTATTTAGTTTCATTTAATCTTTATTACTGTCCTGCAGTTAAGTATTGTATTCCCATTTTACAAACAAGAAATTAGGCTCAAAAAAAGTTACTTAATTTGCTCAAGATCAAGAACTGAAAGTTGGTAGAACTAAGATTTGTATTGTTTTCACTCACTGAGGTGTCTCAAGTCTTAACTCACCTGTTTTGTTTTGTTTTTTCTTTCTTTTCAAAGATGTGACTATACCATCTGTGTGTTTGGCTTTAATGAATTTGGGTCATTTGGAATATTTTAGTGACTCATCGCTGTAGTTAGTAACTCCTAAAATAACTGCACACTAAGGAAATTTGACCATCATGTGTTTCCATGTTGCCCTACCTTGGAAGAGTATTTCTGATTGTTTTTTTCCTTTCAGGTTGGAAGAATTGTTGAAAATGCTGATGCTGTTACTGAGATTCTAAATAATGCTGAATTATTAAAACAAATCGTTTATTGTATTGGTGGAGAGAATCTATCTGTAGCTAAAGCGGTGAGTCATCTACAACCGTTAGCCTAAACTTGCAGAGACATTAATGTCCTAAAAGACAGAGAAAAGCCTTCTGGATTGAGAGGTGGAGGTTTAGAATGAATGATTTGTGTAATAGAATTTGCAGCCTCATATCGATGGTATGAAATAAATAAATGGCATCAAAATAAAACTAGTAAACCCCTTTTATTTTCTAGAATGCACATTTCTAAATTAACCATCATAGAGCTTACATTGGGTTGCTTGATAAGAAGCTTTTTCTATTTTCTGTTGGGAATACTATGTATTTTTTCCAATTATAAGTAATTATAGCTAAAATGTAGTGAATGCTCCTTGGGTAAGCTGCGTTCCATACACTAATTTTCACATAAATCTTATGAAGTAGAAAGTACAGTTTGGTATTTTTATGACTTAAGAGATACTTTCTTTCCTTATAAGGCCATTAAATCCCTGTCAAGAATATCACTGACCCAGGCTGGACTGGAGGCTTTATTTGAAAGTAATCTGCTGGATGATTTGAAAAGTGTAATGGAAACAAATGACATTGTTCGATACAGGGTGTATGAGGTAAGACTAAAAGCATCGTTTCTGGTGCCTATAATTCAGAATGCATCAAGGCTTACATCAGAAGGCGAGATGGCTCATTTAACATGTATTTATTGAGTTTATAGTCTATGTTAGGCCCTATGTATACCAGGTGCTCGGGATGTAGGGATGAACTCCCAGCCTAGTGTGTGAGACAGTCATATAAAAAATATTTACGCTGCACTCTGAGTACTATAATAGAGGAGATCCCATTGAAATTAGACTGAAAAAATTAGTGTAGTAGTGGTAGTAAGAAGAAGCTTTGTACTGAGCAGTGTGCTAAATCCTCTCATATATATTCTCTTCAATTCTCACAGTAAACCTGATACTTCATTATCATTAATCTCGCTGTTGATGGAGTCATTGACCCAAGGCCATGCAATTAATAGATTGTATATTCAAAACAGAACCGTTTACAGTCTGATTCCCTCTTCAGAACAATGTCTTACTTTGCATTGTTAATATCACGCAATCTTGATTTTCCTTCTGCTTCTGTAGCTGTTTCTTCTTGGTCTCCTGGCTCCTTAGCCTCTATTGACCTTTAATTGTTGGAGTTTGTGAAGGCATGCTAGGCCTCTTATGCTCATGTTCAAACCAAACTTCTGATCTTCTCCATCCACCTCATGCCCCTAATAAAAACAGCAGCAACAAATTGGCCCCGTCTCCCAGTCCACGTGGCTGGCTGTTGGACCTCCAGCTAATTCTCTGAGGCCCTGTCCTCCCTGCCACGTATCCACTCAGTCATCACATTGTGTCAGTTTTACGTAAACTCGTGCATTTCTCTGCTTTGCTATAGCCACCACCACCCTAGTCTAAGCTACCAGTATCTCTCACCTGGACTATTGTATTTGCATCCAAACTGGTCTGCTCCCATTTTTGTCACCCCTAGTCTATCGCCACACGTAGTCAGAATGATCTTTTAAAAATCGAAATCTGATTCTGTCATTCTTCTGCTTAAAATACTCGGTGTCCTGGATCTCTCAGTAAGCCCTCAGAACATACTTGTTGAACGAGTAAGTGAATGGCCGACTGATAGAATGAATGAATGAATGATTTTTACAGTCTGTTCGCTATTGTTGTTAGGGGCTTTTGTCCTGATTGATGGTTTCTTTTTTAAAAAGGGCAGATATACCCAGGTATATCTGGGTGAGTGTTTCTGTGCCAGAGTAATTTCTTGTGTGTTCAATGAAGTTTTCTTGCTTGTGGAGACAAATAATGGATTTTTAAAAATTCAGTTATATTAAGTATATAATTTATACTAGTTTATAATAGTATGTAATATACTTCCTAGTCCTGCATTTAACTTAAAATGCAATCTAACAAGTTTGGGGCTACTTTGACCTTCCTGCTTTTTCTGTTTTCTTTCAGCTAATTGTGGAGATATCTTCTGTGTCACCAGAATCTTTAAACTACTGTACCACCAGTGGATTGGTAACGCAGCTCCTCCGAGAACTGACCGGTGAGGATGTGCTAGTCAGGTATGTTGATGGAGAGAGTTCTTAAAGCAAAATGTCCTTTCTTGGGGGGACAGGCGACAACCTCGGAACTTAGTGTGATCTCCCCTAGTGGAACCTATGCTCAGGTTGCAATCTCATGACTGATTATGTCCTGAAGAAGGGGCTTTTTGAAAATTGCTCAGCTTACATGGTGACAACATACTGGAACTTAGCATGACAATTCAGCTACTTTTGAATAACAGTGTTCCCTGTCCTTAGGCATGTGTGCTGTTTCAAAGTTGCCAATCACATGGTAACTGTCATTTTGTATGACTTGATGTGTTAACATGCACATTATATATATATATATAGGTAGATAGATAGATACACATATATATATATGTATGTATATAAGTTTTTTCTTTGGCCATGCCGTGTGGTTTATGGGAACATAGTTCCCCAACCAGGGATTGAACCCAGGCCCTCGGCAGTGAAAGCGCCGACTCTTACCCACTAGACTGCCCGGGAATTCCCAACATGCACATTTTTTGATGTTGTTAAATAATAGCACTACGGCATGATAGAAGAAACATGGACTTTTGAAAATGAGTGAGAATTGGGCTTACATGCATCTCTACTACTTAGTAGCTGTTTGACCTTAGACAAATTATTGTAACCTTTCTGCACCTGAGTTTCCTTATCTCCTAAATGGAACAATGACAATTCTGTAAAGAAGATAATATGAGGATTAAGTGAATTGACCGTAGAGACCAATACAATGGCCGATATAGGCTGTCAAAGAAATGTTAATTCCAGTCTCTTTACTTCCAGCCCCTATTCCTTAAGTCCCCTTGAGTATCTGCCAAGTGTTTCCTTGGATACTCCACAATTTACTAACACATCCCCACTGTTGAATACTTGGTTCAAGTATTTTGCTGTTATAAGAGCGCTATAGTTACCTTTGTGTACACAGGACTTTGTTTTTCTTATCTTAAATGATTTTCTGATTGTCCTGTGTTCTTTAAATGTGATTGAATTTGTTGAACTCACATACATAAACCAGTCCTCAGTCATACTGTTTCAGAGCATTTGAGTTACATTGTTTCAAAGCCTTCCTAATAAGGAAATTATTTTGTTAAATTTCTTTAACTTAGTATCAGACTTTGTGACATAGGAAAAAACCTTGCAAATAGTCAGTTAAAATACCTTAGGATCAACTATAAAAATACTTTTTTTAGTTAATTGAGGAAATTTGGTCATGGTTAGGCTTTAGATGATGCCAAAGAATTATTTTTTAAATATGTGGTAAAGGCATTATAATTTTGTGAGAAAATATTCATGTTTGACATTTCAAAATAAAACAAAGGTTGAAAAACTCTTTGAGGAGGTAGTTGTGTTATAATGAAAACAATAATGGGCCTCAAGTCAGAAGGTCATGATTTAAGTCTTAACTGCCTTGTTAAAACAATGTGATTCTGGACAAGTTACAATTTTCTCATCCTTGTGTCCTGATCTGAAAAGTAGAGCCAGGATCAGTCACCTTTCACACTTGGTGGGAAGAATTAAATAAAATAACCTATATGAAAACAGTTTATAAACTATACTAATCATATGCAAAATCTTGGCATTTCAGAGCCACCTGTATAGAAATGGTGACATCACTGGCATATACTCATCATGGACGACAGTACCTCGCTCAAGAAGGAGTAATTGACCAGATTTCTAATATAATTGTTGGGGCAGATTCAGACCCTTTCTCTAGCTTCTATTTGCCAGGTAAGAAATACTGACACTTGTGGAAATGACAGTGTATGTTTGGTTTCAGAGTTATCTCTGACAGGGGAGGCCAGGGATTGTTTTCTGTAGAGCTGATTCCCTTAAGATGATATGGAATCTATTGCTCTGGGAGCCATGCACTGTTGATTCTAATTTTCTGGAAACATTGCTGTTTAGAGCATTAGGCTGTTTCCCTTGAACCTTAGCCAAAAGAATCATAATAAAACTACTAGCAAAGATACTTACAGTATATTTCACCGATTCATCAAATCTTGAGTTGGAATCTTTATCTAATATAGAATTATTCTAGCCATTCTGTTCTAGGACTTGGTTGATTAGTTTTTCTTGAGCACTTCCAGAAATTGGATATTAATTTTAGATAGCCTCGCTTATTTCGTCGATGAACATCTCTGTTTAAAAATTTCTTCCTGATAATGACTCCAAACTTGCCTTCCTATAATTTGTATCCGCTGGTCCTAGTTCTTTGTTCCTTCCTCTTGCATATGACAATGCTTCAGTATTCGGACCCAGCTCCGTTGACACCCTGGGGTTTCTATTCCATCAGGACCACACATCACAGGTCCTTCAGTATCTCCTTATGGTCTGTCTGATTTCCAGGCAACACAGTACTGTAACCTTTCTCCTCTTTCTGGCCTGAAGTTTATTAACTGTCCCATGAAAACCTAGGGCCCACAATTTATGCTATCTTCTTTTTCTATTAAAATACATTCCTGTAAATATCTTTAGGATTTGTGAAGTTTTTTGGAAACCTGGCTATCATGGATAGTCCTCAGCAGATCTGTGAGCGTTATCCTGTCTTTGTGGAAAAAGTCTTTGAAATGACAGAAAGTCAAGACCCCACCATGATTGGTGTAGCAGTGGACACAATTGGAATTCTAGGATCCAATGTTGAAGGAAAACAAGTTTTACAGAAAACAGGTTGGTATGCCTTGTTTTGGCTTTCCTTAAGGATATCTCTTTTTTTTGCGGGGAGACAAGATTTCATCATATAAGTTCATTTGCTTGTATGTTAACTGCATAGTAGAAACTGCTTTTACAGATGGCAGTCTTTTTACCATGACGGACTAATCCCTAAAAAGTTTCATAATTATTACTGAATTTTTTTTTTAACTTGGCTGGACCAAGCTCTCTTTCCCCTCTACATCTTTCTTAAATAGTATTCATAGTACAAAGGCCATAGTCTGGAGTCAGACAGACCTGGATTCATGTCCCAATTCTAACACTAACTTAGCTTTTTGAGCTTCACTTACTCACTTCACTACTATAGGCCTCACTTTCCTCATATATAACAAGTGTATAACAACTACTTCTCAGGGTTGTTGTGAATATTTACTGAAAAGACACATTTGTTTTATATTTGTATGTCAAGGAAGGAAAACAAAAATATGTTACAAGATTTTATGTTAAGAGTGATACTCTCATGTCACATTCATGAGTATCTTGCAAGTACTATGAATTCTACACACAAAAAAATGTACAGGGCTTCCCTGGTGGCGTAGTGGTTGAGAGTCCACCTGCCGATGCAGGGGACGCGGGTTCGTGCCCCGGTCCGGGAGAATCCCGCATGCCGCGGGGCAGCTGGGCCCGTGGGCCATGGACGCTGGGCCTGCACGTCCGGAGCCTGTGCTCCGTGGCGGGAGAGGCCACAGCGGTGAGAGGCCCGCGTACAACAAAAAAAAAAAAAAAAAAAGAGAAAAATGTACAGCACTGTTAAAACCCTTGTGAAATATATGTTGAAAATTATATATGCTGTTGTGTATCACAGCTAGTATCCAGGTTATGTGTACTTTTCTAACTGCTTGTACCTATGACATATGATCCTTTTACAGTCTTGCAAAGAACATACTATTGTCATTCTCATTTTACAGATAAGGTAGGTGACACTCAGAGAAGTTAAGAAAATTTTCTAAGATCATTCAGACTGTGGGGCAGCTGCTACTCAAATCCAGGTCCTTTGATTCCAGAGTTCTACACTTTAACTTATATATGCTGTATTGCATATGAATGTGTTTTAGGCCTGTCACTTGGTTTCTGACTACATGTTTATTTTTATATTGGTTTAGGTTGGTAACAGTCATAGTATATGAAAGCATACTTTTAAAAATCTCATTGTTCACTTAACACCCATTAGGATGGCTATTATTTTTTTAAAAAACAGAAAATAACAAGTGTTGACAGGATGTGAGAAATTGGAACCCTTGTGCATATCTGGTGGGAATGTAAAATGGTACAGCTGCTGTGGAAACATGGTGGTTCCTCAAAAAATTAAACATAGAATTACCATATGATCCAGCAATTCCGCTTCTAGGTGTATACCCAAAGGAATTGAAAGCAGGGGCTTAAACAGATGTTTATACATCTGTGTTCATTAACAACATTATTCACAATAACCAAAAAGGGTAGAAACAACCCAGGTGTTCATTGGTGAATGAATGGATAAAAAAAATGTGGTATATACATTCAAAGGCATATTATTCAGTCTTAAAAAGGAATGTAATTCTGACACATGCTACATCATGGGGGAACCTTGAAGATATAGTGCAAAGTGAAATAAGCCAAACACAAAAAGACAAATATTGTATGATTCCACTTATACATGGTACCTAGAATAGTCAAATTCACAGAGACAGAAAACAGAATAGTGGTTACCAGGGGACGGTTGTGGGGGGAGGGGGAAGGAGAGTTGTTGATTAATGAGTACAGAGTTTCAGTTTGAGATGATGAAAAAGTTCTGGAGATGGATGGTGGTGATGGTTTCCCAACAGTGTGAATGTACTGAGCTGTATGGTTAAAATGGTAAATTTTAGGTTATGTGTATTTTACCACAGTAAAAAATATCTTGTTATTCTTCAAAGGAACTCGCTTTGAACGCTTGCTGATGAGAATAGGATATCAAGCAAAGAATGCCTCAACAGAGCTCAAAATTAGGTGTTTGGATGCAATTTCATCTCTTTTTTATTTACCAGTAAGTAGATTGGGAAATTAATGAAGAACAGTGGTATATCTGGGGGAGAATATGTCTGTATAATACTAGTTAACTTACTATAAATGTTGACCAAATAAATGCCATCTCTCCCACTCTTAGTGAAAGAAGATAACCCTCATTATGTGACTAGAGACATTTTTAAAGTTAAAGTGGAATCGTAGAGTATTAGAACTGGATAGGACCCTAGAGATTGCTTAATCAACCCCATTAAAAAAAGAAACAAGACAAAACTGGGGAAGTCTGGGCTGAGTTGGGGAAGAATGCTCCAGACTTGGCAGAGCTCACACAGCTAGTTAATGACAGGGTATGATCAGAACCCAGGTTTCCTGACTTCCTAATGTCTTGAGGTTTTCCTTTTCTGTCTTGTAGGCTGAGCAGCAGACTGATGACCTCCTGAGGATGACAGAATCCTGGTTTTCTTCGTTATCTCGGGACCCGATGGAGCTCTTCCGTGGCATCAGTACTCAACCCTTCTTTGAACTACACTGTGCTGCCTTAAAAGTGTTCACGGTAGGCGTCCTCTTTTCCATGCCTGCTGGGGCTCCGCCAGGTCAACACATGTGTACTATAGTGAGCCAGTCTCTGCCATGCCCTGGGGATGCACAAGTGCATAGGAAGTTTCTGCCCTCTACTATTATTGTAGACTAATTAAGGAGACAAATATGTAAACAAATGGTTTCAGTAAAAGGTATTAGGTGCTGTGGCAAAATGTTCGAGGGTGCTGTGGGATCACGGAATTAATTCCGCATTCCTTATCTGCCATCAAGCAAGCCCTCGCTACCTTAGCCCTGGTTTCCCTCAGCCTTATTTCCTGCCATTCGCTTCTGGCACTGGCAGCCCTAGTGATAGCAGACTGCTTGCTTCATATCTCTGGACCCTCGTGTACGCTCTACATTCAACACTCTTCCCTGACTTTGCTTGTTAACCTCTTATTTATTCTTCAAGGACTAAGTTGGGTGTCTCTTCAGCAAGCTTTGCCCAAACCCACAAGGTTGAGTTAAGCAGTGCTGGCTTTCCTACTTTGCATTTATTCATTTATTCAGCAAATATTTGTCCGAGTTTCTTTTCTTTGCTAGGTTCTGGGGATATAGTAGTGAACAAAAGATACAAAGACCTTCCTTTCATGTAGCTCATCGTCTATTGAAGGACCCAAGCAGTAAATATAATTATAAAGTTAATTGTATAATTATAATTGTGGTAAGGATCATACCTCTGTGTTCTGTTTATTACACTTTGTTGAAAATGTTTATTTATTGACCTATTCAACAGAGTTTATTGAAAATAAGAGCCATAGCTGATTTAACTCTGTAGCTTCAGCACTTGCTGTGGTTCCCTGGGCTCATAGAAATGTAGTCATCACTTTAGTAATCTTAATAATGGGATCTCGGGCAGCATGCTTGGCCTAGAGAGGGAGGGAACAAGGAGGGTGGGGACAACAAGAGAGGGAAGGCTGGACTTCCCTGGTGGCGCAGTGGTTAAGAATCCGCCTGCCAGTGCAGGGGACACGGGTTCGAGCCCTGGTCTGGGAAGATCCCACATGCCACGGAGCAACTAAACCCGTGCACCACAACTACTGAGCCTGCGCTCTAGAGCCCACGAGCCACAACTGCTGAGCCCGTTTGCTGCAACTACTGAAGCCCATGCGCCTAGAGCCCGTGCTCCGCAACAAGAGAAGCCACCACAGTGAGAAGTCTGCGCACCGCAACAAACAGTAGCCCCCGCTCGCCGCAAGTAGAGAAAGCCCACGTGCAGCAAAGACCCAACGCAGCCAGAAAGAAAGAAAATTTTTTTAAAAAGTGGGAAGGCTTCCCACCAGATGTGATACAGGATCTGCATCTTGAAGGGTACAGGATACCTGTCAACTTCAAGAATGTTGTTTTTAGACTGTTTCACCCTTGTCAGTAGTCACTGTGATGGTCATTTTGGCTCCTGCACTGGTATTCTCATGATTTGTTTTTTTCCCACTCTTCTACGTTATGCTCCACTTAGCCATAGTTGTAGAGATAATTTTTGATTTACTGGTTTGGGCAGCTGTTTTTATTTCAAGCCACCCATCCTCAACTATTGTTAAGTAGGCTGATGTTTCTCAAACTGTAATGTCTTGTGAAAATGTAGATTCTCATTCATTGGTTCTGGAATAGAGCCCGAGATCCTGAATTTCTAACAAGTTCACAGGTGATGCTGAAGCTGATGGCCTGCAGAACACATTTTGAGAGGAAGACGTAGGCTGTAAACTTGATTGTGCCTTGTTCTTCATTAAAATATAGTAGTGAGGTTTTTAAAAACATTTTTAATAAACGTTGCTTATTCATTAGTTTTAAATTTGGAAAAGATTGAGACGTAGAAATTTTTTAAAGCACATAGAGTCATACCTGTTTGGTATGACTTTAAGGTGTTTCCTTTTAGTATTGGTATTAATATTTATCTATTTATTGGTGTAATATTTCAAACATACAGTCATACCTTGCTACCTCTGCCCAATCCAATTCCCCTTCCTCCCTCTCTGAATGTAATCACTGTCATGAATTCAGGGTTTACAAGTGCACGCGTGATTTTGTACTTTTACTATCTATGCATATATGCTTAAATTACAGTATTTTAAATATTCTTAAACTTTGCAAATGGTATCGTGCTCTTCATATCATTCTGCAATTTCCTTTTTCTCCCTAATGTTATGTTTTTAAGATTTATCTATATTAAAAGAGGCAATTAGAAAGTCATTAGTATTTCATTGTATAGCCACAGTGTGTCAATCTCCAGTAAATGAAGATTTAGATAGCATCTATTACAAATGATGCTACAATGAACATTCTCGAAAATATCCTCTTATGCACATCTATGAGAGTTTCTTTAGGGTAGTCTTCTTCTCAAGTCTTTGTCTTGATTTTTCCACTGTTGTAATTATGCCATATGTATAATTTGGATCTACTTTTTTCATATAACAGATTTACCTATCCTTTATAAACTTTATTCTTAATGTTTATTTAATTTATTATTGCTATATACCGTAATTTACTAACTCATCTTCCCACTATTAAGGATTTATAGTGTACCTTTCACAGTGTGATGAGCATCTTTGTTTACAGATTTTTTTAATATTTTGATTATTTTCTTAAGTTAGAGTTTCAGGAGGGAATTTACTTGGGCAAAATGTAGCATTTTTAAGGTTCATGTTGCCAAATTTCTTTCTAAGGTTTGTGCCATCCTATTAACAAACTTAACTTAAGGCTCAGAGGAATTGTGTTCTTTCCCCCTTCTATTTCAGGCCATTGCAAACCAACCCTGGGCTCAGAAACTTATGTTTAACAGTCCAGGTTTTGTAGAATATGTGATGGACCGGTCCGTAGAGCGTGACAGAGCTTCAAAGGATGCCAAATATGAACTGGTGAAAGCACTTGCCAATTCTAAGACAATTGCAGAAATCTTTGGGAACCCAAATTATTTGAGGCTCAGAACTTACCTGAGCGAAGGTCCATACTATGTGAAACCTATTTCCACAACAGCAGTGGAAGGAGCAGAGTGATTTCTTCTAGAATCTAGACCATTTATTGACCAAAATTTCTCCTGAGGCATTTGACTCCATCTGTATTTTACACAACAGACTTCCCTCCCACCAGAATTATCATGGAGTGTCTAATGTAATTTTATCACCAACATTTGTTCTGTTTCTACATTGAAATTCAATGTAAAGCCAGGAAAGCAGGTAAACTTGATCGTAATTGAACCAGATGTTTCTCAGATTCCTTTGGCTGCCTTAATCTTTGCAAGAAGATGGAAGTTTTGTTCTTCTCCCAGAAAATTTTCATGGACTTACCATCTTATTTTAAAATCCACTTTAACTAAAATGGAACCAAATTGTTTCTGACTTCTTTCTATCCCCCCACTCCCTTAGTTTTTTGGTCTTTTTTTCCCTTCTGATTCCACTTTCAAAGTCTTGGATATAAATATTCTTTGAAAAACAAGTAATATGCAATCTTAAAATTATGTTCCCTATACTAAGAATAAATACTTTTAATAAGGTCTCTTTTGCTTTTTTGTTACTATTATTCCTTTGAAAAATAGATAATAAATCTTTTTAAAATGTTTCTAGTGTTCCTCGATGCATTTTTTTGCTGTTTATCAAGGCATCTTACTGTGTTGTGGTTTTGGGTGGGGAGGAGTGATAACATGCTAAACCAGAAAGGTCCCCAAACTGTTATTTTATTTATTGGTGGGTCATCGTTGTTGAGAGCTTTGCTTTTATTTCTGAGATCCATCAGGTCCATATTGAGTTGATCAGAGAGAGGGAAACTGACTCCTAATAACTAGAGTCAGAATGGAGGGGTCACTATGCCTAAACCAGGATACCATCTTACTGATTAACAAAGGATGCGCTTGCTTTTCATTGACAAAAAATGTTCCCACCTGTTTTCCAGTGCTCTGCTCTCTAAACAGCAAAGTGATCACCAATCCAGAGGCTTCTACATGAATATGTTACCAGAGTGTGATGGTTCAGAATGGAGAGATAGGTTTCTTTCAAGCCATGGTGGTGATGTTGATAAACCAGCCCTGCTCTGTTACAAAATGATTCTCAAGTGACTGGAATTTTCTTGTCCCCAGATTAGTCATCTCTGTTCCGCCATCTCTGGTATCCGTGAGTCCCCTTTTTCCATCTTTCTATATGGGCCATTTTCCTACTGCTAATACCACTAAATTTCTGTTGTTTTAAGCCACCTAGTTTGTTGTACTCTGTTAGGCATCTTTAGGAAACTAATAGAGTGTATACATAACATGAAATGTGTATTTGTTGCATCCCGTTTGTAAAATACTGCCTAATTAGGACTTGATGAAAATTGTTTCACAAAAAAATTAGAGATCCAAGTCTTTACACTAGTGAGGTTTAAGTTAATATATACTAGGTAGCTAAAACTTTTAAGTGTAATTCCACCACTCAGATTACTAAAATGTTTCATCTTACAGACAAGATGAACATTTTGTTACATTCCTTATTTAGTGTTTTCCTTTAATTCTGAGAATTCTCGAAAATCAGTCACAGCTGCTATCACTGAGTCATGACAGTTCCATAGAATGTGATTTTTAGAAACCCATTAATTGTAAAGAGAAACAAGACTCTTGGTTATAATTAAATTTAATGTTCTCTCTTTTCTAGACAAAAGGTATTATTTTGAAAAGAATCATGCTACACCAGCTTAAATTTCTTAAAATGAGATCTCAATTCAATGTAGTACATCAGAGCACTAAGAACACTGCAACCTGCTGAGTACAATCAAAGATTCAGAGAAACTACATAAAACACAAGGAAGGAGGGACACTTTCTGTAACAAGGTAGGAGGGAATTTTTAAAGAACACACTTTTAAGAAAAACAAAGAAATCCTAATCACCATAATACATGACATTCTTTTTTATGGTACCCATGTGAAAAAGTTTAAAGCTGTCAAGGTATGTCAGAAGTTTGCAGGAAATGAGCCCATAGTAGGTTTCAAACAGCGTACATTCTTTCCCACTGTTAATTTCCTTCCATGCCAGGGGCATTTCAGCATCTGTAGTTTCTGAGGATGTGAAAATGAACTTAAAGCAACATCTGTTGTATCTGATGTGGCTTTTCCCAGAAAACCTTGAACTGTGTATGGGTATTAGGCCAATGGATTTAGCACAAATTCCTACAAACACATCAGCAGGCACCATAATGGGGACTTCTTTGAAAACTACGTACATCATCCGAGCCACATCTTGGGACATAACAAAGGCCTCACCACTGCAGTAATCTGGGTAGTACTCTTCTGGGTACTCACTGAAAGGGACAAATTCTTGGCTATTAGGGTCTCTGTTGGGTGTATCCTGATGGATGACTCTTCCTACATAGATATCTTCAAGGTGTTCTTTCAGATTGAGGAGGTAGTCTACCAAGCTTGGTAGATTGACAAACATCTCTTCATCAACCTTGAGAATGAACTGGGCGTTAGGGCAGAAAGTCACAGCCCACTGCGTCATGGTGATAATCTTCAGAGTTTGGTTCTCAGCACTGTCCAAGAAGATTCCTTCAATTATATCATTATTCTTTTGGGACTCTTTGTCTATCTCTTGCTGGGCAGTCACCAAAACAGGCATTCCCAAAGCAAACAGTGTGAGAATGGGATGCCCTCGGACACTGGTCATGTTACCCCAGGTTTTCCTGATGAGGTCCCGCCTTGTTCCATTTCCTGGGCTACTGAAGATAAGAGAGAGCAAAAATATGTTCTTCCCTTTACACACCTCCGACTGGCTCAGGATATAGTATTTGGAAAGATTACTTCTTAGGGGCTCCATGTTCAATTTTCTTGCCTTATCCTTAATTTCAAGAACTTTCATATCTATATAAGGCAAAGCATGCAGAAAATATTCTTCCACAAAATCAGCCCCAAAAAGCAAGGCATGAAATAGAATAACATTAAACAGAATGAAACACCACTGGTGAGTCCGAAGTCTGCAGAATGTCACCTAAATAAAAGAACACACATTCAGGCTCCATGTTCAATTTTCTTGCCTTATCCTTAATTTCAAGAACTTTCATATCTATATAAGGCAAAGCATGCAGAAAATATTCTTCCACAAAATCAGCCCCAAAAAGCAAGGCATGAAATAGAATAGCATTAAACAGAATGAAACACCACTGGTGAGTCCGAAGTCTGCAGAATGTCACCTAAATAAAAGAACACACATTCAGGCTCCATCTCCATTTCTGTTTTCGTCCCCACTGAACACTATATGTACCTCTCACAACACTTAGCACTGCACTGTTTTAAGTGTTTATTATTTAGTTCTGTTATCTGTCTCTCCCACTATATCATGGCCCCCTGGACAGCAGGCATCATGAATAAAATGTTGGTTGTTTTCTTGCTTGGAGGAAAGCCTACTTACTATATACAAGGCACTGTGTTAGACACTGGGGAAGCATAGAGAAATCAGACGTAGACACATGGATATAAAGTAACAAGTGCCATTGTGCTAAAAGCCTACAGGAAAATATATGATATTTCTGGAATTGAAGCACTTGGATCAGTTTCTTCTGTAACTACAAAGGTCAAAGGCTGTTTTTCAATGGAGTGGTAGCTTTTGTTGGCCACTGAACAATGGCTACTATCAAACATTTACATTCTTCTAGTATGACTTTTCAATTTAACAATAAATTCTGACATTGTTTTGACAATGTCCCCTAATCCATCTGACGCATCTATCGATATGGGCAGATTTCTGCTATCTGTATAGCACCTCTTCAGAGATCTAGGACATACCTGTGCCAAGCTTACTCCACGTCATCAAAGGAGATGGAAACTTTCCATCTGGAAGAGCATATACAATGTAGTATTGCAATATAACAGAGCCAGGGGACATTGGAGGAATTAAATCTCTATTAATTGGAGCTTCAATCAACAAAGACTCCCCTAATGACACTTACCTCTTCCTGAGCGCTTGCTGGGGGCAAGGCACTGTGCTAAGCACTTTACATGCCTGAACTCATTCAGCCCTGGTAATATCCCTTTCAGATACGTTATCTTCAAACTTAAGCTCAGCATACAGGCAGTATAGGAATTTGCCCAAGATCTCTCAGTGAATAAGAGGGTGAGGTAAGGCCATGATTTGAACTCAAATCTGTCAGATTTCAAAGCTCACTCTTAACCACTAGAGAATCCTGAGTTCCATCTTTTACTTTCCCGTGTCTATTGAATAGGAAAAACCAACAAAGCAAAACAAACTCACAATTATAATCTGAATTTCTTTCCATTTTCTCAGTTCTGATGATTTACACACAGAAGAAACTTCAGCCTACTAAAAGCTTATTTTAATAGATATAAAATGCTTCAAAGATTATAAGAAACTTGCCTGCATGTTGTCTGTGAACGATTTCAGGGCTTTGGAAATTATTGAGTCCAGACAGATGCCAAAGTATGCCCAAATGTATCTCAGGATCACTCAGTCTAACAGCAATTGAGGTACAGTACCTTGTGCCTGAGACTTTAAGGATAAGGTTTCTTGTCAATCAACCTGAGCTTTTGTCCCAGAATACCTGCTGGCTCCATAGGACAGCAAGTGCTGATCATGTTACAGCTAGAGTGAATCCAGAACAAAGACTAGAAAGCAAACCTCTTCAAATGCTTCCAACCTTATTTACCTCTTGAAAATGATCCTGGTGAAGTGCCTGGTGAAATGTGTGTGGGAATTGAAAGAACAGTTAGTTCGCCCATATCATCTCTCCATAGCATCATCACAGAAGGAGTGCATCTCAAGAAAGTAAACAGTTGGAGTAGTTTCTGCTCCCTGGTACCTGCACATGCAACAGATGTGTTAAATATCAAGGGATACTTGTCATCCCTAGTGGGTGCATTTTTTTTCTACCCAAAGAAACTTATGGTGTGGTTTGGTTTATGTCTCATCAAGAAGGATTTTGAATTCCTAGTATAGGCCATGGAAGAACATTCCTAAATAAATTATATGTCATCCATCTACCTTTCCCAGGCAACTTTATCTCAAAATGGAAAACGTGTAGTCCATTTTAGCCTGAATCAGAGAAACTAAGCATTTGATGTTTGCAATTTTCCTATTGCGTGAATGTGTAGGAATTACTCCAAATACCATTTGAGCAGCAAGTTTATGAAAGAAAGAAAGAAGGAAGGAAGGAAGGAAGGAAGGAAAGAAAAAACATCCAGCATATTTATATGTTCCTGTCACATAAGCAGTTGTAATGAACATTCGGTTCCTACGCCAGGCCATATTTCATGTTTTTCTTTTTGCGTGTTGATCTTCCTACCTGCCATTCATAGCAGTTTTTGTAGTTATTTGGCTAGGAATAATTCATTACATTTTAAAGTTGGCTATGTTTTCTCAACAATCATTGTGCAATCTTGGAGATTTTTACAAAGTGGGAATATATATCCTAAAAAAATTCAAATGAAAGGGAATTTTTACATATACTAAATTGAATGGTTACACAGGTGTTGGATTTAATTAAATACAAATTCAATTTTGCAATTTTCATTTTTTAATGAGCCATAAATTTTGCTCCTGGATAGCCTCTGGGCTTAAACCTAGACAATTTGGTTTCTTTGTCCATGAGAGGTTGAAACAATGTTGTCTCTGGGGCAGCTCCATCTGGAATTTTCAGTTTCATTCATCAGACTCCTACCATCCTGGGGTTGAGACCATTTGCTGCAAATAGATAGGGGTGCCTGGTTTTCTTGATTACCTTAGCACTGCCTTTTCTTTCATAAAGGTTATCCAATCTGTGTACCCATGTCTTCCTAAATTTTCTTGTAATGTTGTCATCAGTCACTCTCTGGCTTCGAAGTTCACAGAGGCTTCCTGTTGCCTACCGAATCAAATCTGCTCTCTTGAGACCTTTCTGGACGCCATACTTAGTTTCCACCACACAGAATCAACTTTTTATTTCCCATGTTTCAAGTACCCTAGATGTGCTCTACCACTAACTGGACATACGGGTGCCTTATTGTCTATATAAATGTTATGTCTATACGTTGTTTGACTTTGGACACCTCTCTTAAATTCTCCCTCTCTCCTCCGTAAAGTAAGCATAATAAGAAAAAGTGCCGCACAGTCGGTGCAAGATCAGATTGGATGACGGACATAAACCTGCGGGACAAATCCGTGTGTACAGCCTGGAAGTAAACTTTGGTTCACGTGCCACAACTCTAAGCGGACCTACGCATGCTCCGCCTCCCTCTACGCTCCTCAGCTCTCCCACTTCCCCTTTAAGGCGGGGCCGGAAGTGTAGCCGCGTCCGCCGGGCGCCGCGGGTGGAGGGGCGCGCCGAGATGACGTAGGCAGCACCGGAAGCCGCTCCCCTGTGAGGCTGCGGACCCGAGCGGCGGCCGCAGGTCCAGGTCTGTATGTGAGGCGGGCCCGGGTCGGGGAGGGGGTTGCCTGGCGCCCGCGCCTCTGCTGACCCGCCGCGCCTCGGGCTGTTTGTCTTTCTCTTCCTGCAGGCGCCATGGCTGCGGAGCGGACCCGGCCGCTGCGAGGCTCTGGCGGCCCGAGCGCGCCTAGTCGGTGTGAGCCCGGCGCGAGGTCCCGGGCCCCGGGGCGCTCGCTCAGGTCAGTGCCGCGCGGAACACGGCTCCGGGAGCAGGGGACCCGGGAGCGACGAACGGGTTGAAGGGATCTGGTGTTGATTTTAGAGATGGGAGAATTGAGTTTCGGAGTGACTGCTTCCTAGTGCCTCAGTTTCCTTAGCTGCGAAATGAGTTAACAGTCATGTCCCAGGGCTGCCATGAGTTTGAAAGATGATGAAGTGTGGAGAGGTGGTTTATGAAGTATAAAGCGCTGTACTAATGTGAGGGACTGCGCCATAATTGTGGGTATGCCATGGAAACAGGTGTGTATGTGTAGTGCTGTTTGCAATAAAGATAACAAGGTTAATGCTGAATAATGATGGTAATCGGCATTTCTTGTAGGCTTACAGTGTGCGGGTACTGTGCTAAACGTTTTAAGTGCATTATCTTGTTTATTCCTCTTAAAAACCCTTGTAGGGTTACCTGTTCGTGGTTACCTTTTATAAGTGAGGAAACTGGGCTTGAGATCGGTGAAGCGATTTGCCCAGGGTCACCCAGCAACAAGTGGTGTTGCAGAGCCCTTATTTTAGAAACACTATTTGTATTCTTTCAAAGCTTTTAAAAATTCATCTTAAAACTGAAGGCGGATTTACATAGAACGGATATTCACACGGTTTTAAATTCATAAAGGGACCCTCATCCCTATTCCTCAGCCCTCCAGCATTCTCTGGAAGCAACCAGTGTTACTAGCTTCTTGAATATTCAGAATATAAGTATGTAAGTTCATTTAGATAAGTTCAGAGCCTCTGTACTCTTAAACTGCTGGCTATACTTAATAAGAAAAGAGAGGGAAGATGAAGCCAAGGGCAACAAGTGTCTTGCTTTCTCTCTTGATTAGGCCGGGTCCTGAGGGAGGAGAGGAAAATGCATTCATCATGTTTAATCGAGAATGTTGTATCTTTAGTAAGACCTGGGAGTATAGGTTTGGTTTGGTTTTGGTTTTGGAGGGTGGGGGCTGGGAAAGATGTTGCACCTGCTCCTTCCTGTGGGACCCTGGGACAGTCACTCCACCTTTGGGGCCATAAATTTCCTCATTTATTAGTTAAGAGCAATTCTGATACCTTCCACGAGGTTGTGAAAATCAAGTGAGGTAATATCTATAAGTAGTACTTTAGTCTGTCAAACCAGTACAAAGATGAGAGTTGCCTAAGGGAACATAGGGAGTTAATGGCAGAACCAGAGACCAAACCCAGGTCTCCCATCTCCCAGTTTAGGAATCTTTTCATCATCCACCTCTTTCAGAGGTTTGTGCTTGTTACTATTGAGGGCAGAAGGGCAAGCTTGATGTTTAGTCTTAAGTGAGGGGGAAAAAAAGGACGAGACACCATGGAGTGTGGAGAGGGTGGAGAGAAAATGCACCTGGTGGGGAAATCATAGCCTCAAGTCAGTAACTGCCCTTAATTATAAAATTAAATTCCCAGTAAGTTTGAGCACTTGAGTTTTTTGGTCTGTATATTTTAAGCCATCTTAAGATAAACTGTGGTAATGTCATAGGGTTGAAAGGGATGTTAGTGGAGCTTTCCTGCCAGGTATTCATAGTAATAAAACTTACAAGGGCTCTGTGCTAGGCATGTCCCTACTCTGGTCCTGATTCTCACAGCCCTCAAGGTGAGCTAGCTTCCATTTTACAGATGACAAAACGGAAGCTTAGAAGTTAGTTGAACATGTCCATGATCACAGAGGAAGTGGCTGAATCAATAAAAGTTTGACTGCTCCAAAGCATTTTCATTTACCTCATTCTGCCTCTGTATCCAGCTGTCCTTGACCATTCCCAGTAATGGGAAGCTCACCACTCCGGAGGCAGCTGTTCCATTATTGGAAAGCTCTGGTGTTTTAAAAGCTCCTCCTTCAGTTGAATTGAAATCCCACTTCCTGAAGTTTTCCCCGTGGGACCTTTGCTGCCAGTACATGATATTCCTAGAGGCTCTCTAAGAGTTCAGTTTAGACCTGTGACCTTAAGAAAGTTCTCTCCAGAGTCAGTTCAATTTTTTAGAGAAACAAAAGCTGATTTTTTTTTAATAGTGCATTCTGCAAAGTTAATGGGGCCTGCTTTATTTTAAAAAGATGCCTTTTTCATGACAGTGAGAGATGAAGAACTGGAAAAGAGTGTCCCGTAAAGGGTTCAGTAGCTTAAAGGGCAATTTCTAATGTAAGAGTGGGAAGAAAAATTCTTATTAGGAGTTAGGAGAGTGTATAAATATCAGAAATGGCTGGGTTTTTAAAGGTGCTCGTTGGAAAACTCGTCCCATAATCTCTGTAGTGTCACGGGTACATTGATTTGGCATGCTGTATGATGTCTCTTAGTTATTTGGTAATGATATTGTTTTCATGGGTATTATAAATTTGCGTTGTGTCCATTTAAATGACAGTTCATCTTACATAAATGTCAGCGTTTCTGTGATGGACCTGTGGCATACCGTGTGTGTGTGGCGGTGCAGGTGAGATAGAGGAAGCCCCCCTGCTTCTTCACTGTAAAAAATGATGCCTGGGCAGATGTTTTGGTTGTTTTTAATTGGCCAGTATTAACTAATTAGCTGTTATGACATTTTGTGAATGTCCACAGAAACTTTTTTTTTGTCTTGCTGTGAATGATTTTTTTAAAGTAAAACTTTTCCAGAAATTTTATAGATAAAAGGTTGTTAGGATACAGAAAAAGGAGGAGGCTTGTTATTTTGGTTTTTTGTTTGTTTGTTTTGTTTTGTTTTTTGGCTGCGCCGAGTGGCTCGTGGGATCTTAGTTCCCCGACCAGGGATCGAACCCAGGCCTTTGGCAGTGAAAGCGCAGAGTCCTAACCACTCGACTGCCAGGGAAGTCCCAGGAGGCTTGTTATCTTGTGTTAAGTTGATAAAACTTTTGGTGAAATCATCGTTTTTTCGCAGCCAAGTAAATCCTTAAATTAATAAATCCTACCTAGCCCAAACCCTGAGGGTTAAAGTCCATTCACTGTTCAAAAATATTAGACAACAGATGATGTGATTGGAAGAGGTTTATTTGCTTTGACTGATTTTTGTCTAATAACATTCCCACCAAATTTGATATTGGGAAATTAATGAAAATGATTTTTACATACCTTAACATTAACAAAGTTGGACAATTAGATCTGGATATTTGTGTAAACCTTGATCTAGGTGACATATATGGAAAGGAGTTTATTTTCCTCTTCTAACTTAATTTGGACATAAGGTTTTTTTTTAAATAAATTTATTTATTTTATTTATTTATTTTTGGCTGAATTAGGTCTTTGTTGCTTCGTGCAGGCTTTCTCTGGTTGCGGCGAGCGGGGGCTTCTCTTCGTTGTGGTGCGAGGGCTTCTCACTGCGGTGGCTTTTCTTGTTGCAGAGCATGGGCTCTAGGCACACGGGCTTCAGTAGTTGTGGCTCGCAGGCTCTGGAGCGCAGGCTCAGTAGTTGTGGCGTACAGGCTTAGTTGCTTCTGGCATGTGGGATCTTCCCGGACCAGGGCTTGAACCCTTGTCCCCTGCATTGGCAGGCGGATTCTTAACCACTGTGCCACCAGGGAAGCCCTTAATTTGGACATAAAGTTTTTAAATTAGTGTGATAATCTGATGGGAAACTGAGGGATCAGATTAGAAGGAAAGTTTTTGTTCTTTTTTTTAATCATTGAAATGTTTCAACATATGAAAATAGAATTAAAAACCTCCATGTACCCATCACCCAGCACTAATATCTACCAACATGGCCTATCTTGGGAAAGATGGTTTTTATGTGATTTGCTTTATTTTTTGTTCTCTTCCTGTTAGTTTAGTCCCCTTGTTAAGAGTGTGTTGACACCTTGACATAGTATGTTTTGCTGGATACTTGTAAATTTTTTTTGTTGTATTTAGCCCTAAAGGGGAAGGTGGTACATAATCAGGCTCAGTGCTCCCAGATTCTATCACCAGGTTGCAGTTCTGGTGGTAGCTGGCTTCAGAGAGAGACACTTGGTGTGTTTAGAAGCGTACTGATCTTGAGAGCACTGGCTTTCAGTCTGCTCTGTTGGCTATAGGCAAATCACTTACCTTCTCTGACCTGCAGCTTCCTCATCGGCAAAGTGAAGATGATGGTCCCTTTCTTTGGGTGTTTTTTAAGCATCAGAGTTACTAATTTGTCTTATTTGTGCAGGCTTCCAGGACCCTCATGGCTCTGTGGGGGTACATGAGGTTAAGAGTTGTCACCAGCTCATATGAGGCTTATAAAAACAGACTATGTAAGGCCAGATAAGGCCTTTGGTAATTCACGTTATAACAGGCAGTGCCATAAAGGAAGTGGAAGAACCAGAATACATGAGCCGTATAACTTACTGCATCTGCTTATCTTTCTTCCCCAAACCTTTTTGCCTGAATATCTATTGCAAAAGCCAGTAGTCAGTTCTGTGATTCTAGTAACAGGTCACGTTGTACCTAGCATGATGACCAATGTCTCAAATTACTGCTCCGGAGACTTGTTTTCTGGTTGTCACATCCTTGTGCTTATTTTTGTGATTTTAGTGCCCAAATGGAGTGTATTAAGGAAATGGTATTATGATGGTTTTGATGGGGGTTCCATTGTATAGAATACACTGTTTCATAAGGAATGAATACTCTGTAAATCTTTTACTGTGGAGTTGCATGTAGCATGTGCTAGACTCCAAAAGGAGCAAATCACGCACACACCAGCATAAATTTCATTGAGTTATGTTTTGAGGTCATGATTTGTTAAAGTATGATTTCACAAATGTATTTTCTTTTGTGTGCATGGAAAATTTTCAGATAAATACAGTGTATTAACTGTAAAGTTGTGATGTAACTGAGCATAATGTTGTAATGCCAAGTTTTTTACACTAATTTTTAATACTTCATTTGTTAGCAGTCTTGCTTGAACGGTCATTTTGAGCAGAACTAATACAATATTTTGATGTGCCACAGGTAAATTTTTCCATAACCTTATGGAGAGAAAGGACTTTGAGACATGGCTTGATAACATTTCTGTTACATTTCTTTCTCTGACGGACTTGCAGAAAAATGAAACTCTGGATCACCTGATTAGTCTGAGTGGGGCAGTCCAGCTCAGGCATCTCTCCAATAACCTGGAGACTCTCCTCAAGCGGGACTTCCTCAAACTCCTTCCCCTGGAGCTCAGTTTTTATTTGTTAAAATGGCTCGATCCTCAGACTTTACTCACATGCTGCCTCGTCTCTAAACAGTGGAATAAGGTGATAAGTGCCTGTACAGAGGTGTGGCAGACTGCCTGTAAAAATTTGGGCTGGCAGATAGATGATTCTGTTCAGGATGCTTTGCACTGGAAGAAGGTTTATTTGAAGGCTATTTTGAGAATGAAGCAACTGGAGGACCATGAAGCCTTTGAGACCTCATCATTAATTGGACACAGTGCCAGAGTGTATGCACTTTACTACAAAGATGGACTCCTCTGTACAGGTAAGAGAGCCTGGAACTTTTTTTTTGCATTTCATAGAGTGTAGTCTTACAAATAGAACAAAATACTCCTCAGGCTTGAGAATGGCAATTGTTAATTATATAAGATATCTATAATGGCATTATCCCTCCATCCCTGACTGGTTTTTTTCCTCTTTATCCTTTTTCACTCTGAGAAGACAATTATTTTTATAAAATTTTATGAGAAGAAAGCTCCAGACATTTTTTTAAACGTGATGTGTGTCAGAAAGCTCTACTTGTTTCTGTGCTTTTCTTCCATGTACAGGCCTCCATGTTGGGGTTTTTTTTTTTTTTTTTTATCAGCTATGATTTTAGGGGAAAAAACAGTAGAAAAGTTGCAAATAGGTCATTTTGGAAGAATTATGTAACCTCTCTGTGTTTGTTCCCTTGTCTGTAAAATATGGAAAAGGAGATATTTCTGTCTTGCTCTAAGATCCTGTGATGAGAAGAATTAGAAGAGTTTGGGCATGGGAATGAAGACAGTTGGGTATTTTAAAACTAAGCAAGTAGTTAGGTAACTTTTTATAACAAATGTAGTCATTAAAATTAGAATTATGTGTATCTTCCAATTATAATGGGCATGTGTTTCTACGTGTGATTATAATTAGTGCCTATGTTTTAGGCAATACATTTGGATAGGTGTTGTAAATAATTCTCAAGCAAAGTTTAGAATGGCTCTAGGCAGTTCTTAACCAATGATAGCAATGCCTATTCATTTCCATCATATATAATATATATAGTATAGGGATACTCCATGTTCTGGATGATTAGAAATCATCCAGGATGATTTCTAATAAACACTTGAGTATTACCTAAATTACATAGTTGTCATTTTTAATAGTATATACTGTTCCTTTGTGTAAATATATCATAATTATTTAGCTATTTCCATATTATGCATATTCAGGTTCTTTCTATTTTTATGAATATTTTTGTTTGCATTATTTTTTCCCCTTGAATTATTTATTTGGGGCAGAAGCCTCAGAGTAGAATCACAAGATCCAGACTATGAATAATTTTCTAGCTCCTCTTAAATGTCCTTTCCAGATATATTGGACTGATGCTATGCCCACAGCAAAGTCTAAAGTAACCTGCTTCTCCCTCAGAGTCCTACCAGACTCAGTTTTAATATTTTTAATAATTAAGAGAGGTATGATTTCTCAATATTGTTTTAAAATGGCATTTCTTTATTCATTGAGGATGTACATTTTCTCACGTGGTGACATTCTCTGAAATGCTAGACACTTTGTCAGTTTTATAAAATAAACATTAAATTTAAGGCATTTCATGGTTTTGTTTGTTTGCCATCCTGAAATTACTCTGTGCTTACATTATTTTACCTGTCCTATAAAAAGCCTGATTACTGGAACAACATCATTTGTTCTTTTACACTTTGATGTACTTTTCCAGCTGTGGTGATGGCTTTTCAATATCCTTTTCATGTCATGATCACCGGCAGGTAATTTTTTTTTAAAGATTAAGGTGCCGTATTGCCTTTGAGCTTGGCATTTATTCACACTTGGGTCAATACTGGCAGTTGACTCGTTTTCAGAACCAATTCCAGCTCTTTTTTTTTTTTTTAATTTCTTGTTAAACTTCGCATTTAAAATGCCGTAAAACCTGTTACTTGGCACAGAAGTAAATGGAATACATTCACTGAATTCCTTAACTACCTAGACAGTTAATATCTGCAGATAACTGTGGCCCCAACCCTGCACTTTAAGATTATTCTCCAGGTGGGTCTATATGCTATGTTATTTTTAGTATGATTAAATTCACCAGGTTGGCATATGGAAAATTATGCTTTGTTTATTGAAAATGATCCAAAGCATTAGTTTAAAGCAGCATTCCTGGGACTGTTACTAGTGAGAAATATTTGTTAATAGAATTAAACATGTGTTTGTATCACTTTGTTACTTAAGAGCTTGTATTTTCACTGTGGTTGAATTGGGAAATTCTGAATTTGGCAATAAATTTACAGTGACTCTCAGATTAGCCCTTAAGCAAGCAATAAAACAGTATTACCAAAAAGATCGATAATGCTAAAAATTAACATGGTATGGATTGAATGAGGTAGTTATTCTGCTTATTTCTGAAATGGTAAGAAAGGAAACTACTGTGCTTTGTGCTGTTCAGTAGGTATTTATTTATAAAATGCCTACTGTGTGACAGACTGTGTGAGGACATGCATAGCTGAATTAGAGCAGTTCTTTCTGCAGAGAACGTACACACCGGGATCAGGAAGGTAACCTGATTAAGTAAAAGTCTCCGTGTGAACTGTGGCTAATAAGAAAACACTGGAGTGGATAGCTGCTGCTCCACTGTAGTAAATTATTGCCATGTGGGATTCAGGCTCAGAGTTGTCAGATCTGACTTTTCAAGAGAAGCCCCAAGTCTAAATTTTTGTGAAATACCCTCGTTTTTTAAAAAGTATTAATTTTTAAGTATTATTCAGAGTTTTAAAATATTGTGGTTGGTTCATATTCAACCTATAAGTGGCTGTGTTGTAACCTCTGGCTTAACATTCGAATGGGAAAAATGAGAGCTATAAAAGAGGTATGATCAAATGTTATATTTAACTAGGCTTACTGTGATGAACATTTCACAGTATATACAGATACCAAATATTACATTACACACCTGGAATTAATGTTATATGTCAATTATATCTTAATTAAAAGAGAGACCAACCAAAAAAGTGATACTGTTGAATTATATGAGGGAATAAAATTATATAATTGTTCAGAAGAAGGAAAGATTTCTTCCATTTGGGAAAGTAGAACAGTGTTTATGTTGGGTCTTGAAGAATGTATAGATTTTTGGAGAGTTGAGATACACAGGGCTTTCCAATAGGAATTTCAGCATTCGAAAGGGCCAAGCATGAAGCATGGAGGATGAAAATAAAGAAAACCCATATTGGCTGAAATCTTAGAATATAATTAGGGAGAGACTCCTAGAGTATAATCTGAAGAAATAGGCTTGGGCTGTGTTTTCACAAGGCTAGAATGCCAGGAACATGTATTTGGACAGTTTTCTATAAACTATGAAAGATTTTTGAGCAGAAAACGGGCAGAGTTCAGAGCTTTCCATTTCAGATAAACTAGTGTTTCTTGTTTCTGTCAGACCCAGGTCCTCTTTTGATGACATATTTTGCAGTACTCTCCTATCATGAAGTAAAAATCATGGAAGTAACTTATCTATAAGTACACATTTTAAAAATCAATATAATACCCAAACTTTGATCCAGAGGAGAAATTTAAAGTAATACATATTGAACACGTGCTCAAGCGTGGCTTAGAAGGTGGTAATCAGATGTTTACACCTATGTGTACTGTTACTGTGAACATGACAGCTGTGAATGCAGAATGTTGTGTTTGTGTCACAGATATCATCTGTGACACCATCTTTTCAAATGGTGAAAGACTCTTAGCAGAGTTCCCAGGAAAGTACGTCGTTCCTCAATTTATCTGGTAGTTACACTCATAGAAAATTAGGTATACAGTTAAACTGCTAATACTCTTTGTAAAACAGATTTTAGGTTCAGTCAGATAACTAAGATTTTCACTTACAAATATCTGGCAGAACCTTACGGAATGTCATACAGAATACAGATTATTTTTGTGCTCTGCAAACATTGCAGGATGTCCAGCATTCCTGGACTCTGCCCAGTAGATGCCAGTAATGTCCTCTCATTGTGACAGTGAAGCCACCCTAGAAATTTCTGAGGTGTTCCCCCTAGGAGATGATACTAATTCTGTTGATACCCTTTGACATAGACACATCTTGCGCTTGCAATTTAAATGACTAGTCTTGCAGTTTAGATGAGCTTAAAAAGGTCTAGATATAGGATAGTAAGGGTAGAGATTTTTAAAAGTAGCAGTTGCAGAGAAGAGCAGCTATTGAAATAGAATTGACAGGATTTGGCAATGAATCGGGTATGTGGTAAGGAATAGGGAGATTTCAAAAATGGCTGAAGGCTTCTAGCTGCGTGTATAACTGGGAAGATAGTAGTAGTAGTAAAAGAATAGAAAATGAAGGGATAAATTCAAGAGGTTAGATGGAATTCAATTTGGGATGAACTGAATTCAGTTGGACGTCTAAGTGGAGATTCCCACGGTATCTGGAAATGCTGGGTGAGAGCTTTGGAGAGTGCTCAGGGCTAGAGAGAATGATTTAGGAGTTAGTCACATCACAGCTATGGCTGTAAGTGAAATTTTAAAAGGAGATGGAGAGAGGAGAAGATAGAGCATAGGGGGATCCTTTGAGTGTGTACTCAGAGAAAGGGGAGAGGTAAAGAAACAAGGGTAATGAAGAGAGTTTCAAGAAGGAGAATGAAAGTTGCCTGACTTGAAGAGGCACTGGTAAATGTTTATTCAGTTGCTTAACAGAGTCAAATAACTCAGAGGGGTGGTTTGAGAGCTGAGATCTGATTCTACCAGTTAAATATTTAAACTTAACTTGATAAGATAGCTTACTCTGTTTGGGTTACGGCTCATTTTTCTGCTTACCTTTGTTACATTACCCATCTCTGTAATTTTTATATCAAAGATTGTTTTCTGAGTTGAGAGGGCTTTTCCCCCCCTTTTATATAATGAAAAATAGTCTACATTTAGTCCCCTTTCACTTTCCTCTACACTGTATCATTTACAACCTCTTTACCCAACCTGATTGTTTTCTGATGTTTATTAGGGTGTAAAACTGAATGGCCTCATGTTTTCCTATATAAACTAGTTTAAATAATTAATTTAGATAATCTCCTTCCCTTTTTTTATCAGATTGTGGTAAAGTATATGATTTATCATTTTAACCATTTTAAGTGCATTGTTGTGCAGGCATCACCACCATCTATCTCCAGAACTTTCAGCATCTTCCCGAACTGAAACTGTACTCATTAATCAATGACACCCTATTCCCTCCTCTGCAGCCCCTGGCAACCACCATTCTACTTTCTGTCTCTGAATTTGACTACTCTAGGTACCTAGAGTAAGTGGAATCATATATTATTTTTTTTTTTCTGACTGGATTGCTTCAATTAGAAT
>NW_020175018.1:6821819-6848963 GCF_003031525.2 Neophocaena asiaeorientalis asiaeorientalis | reverse complement strand
GTACCTAGAGTAGAATCTTATAGTGTTTGTTCTTTTGTGACTGACTGAATTTCACTTAGCATAATGTCTCCATGGTTCCTCCATGTTGTCACGTATGTCAGAATTTCCTTCCTTCTTAAGGCTGAATAATAATCCTTTGTATGTATAGGCCACGTTTTCTTTATCCTCCCTCCTAGTTTATAACTGGCCTTCCTGCTTCCAGTTTTGCTCCCCTTCAAACCATTTTCTTTGATGCAGCCATACTGATCTTTCAGAAATGCAGATAAGTTCATAGTTAAACATCCTCCCGACCGAGTTCTCCAGCCTAACCTTGCCACTATTTCCCAGTCATACCGAACTGTTATCAGTGTCCACGTTTTAGGCAATACATTTTGACAAGCATTGTACATAATTCCTAGGTAGCTTTTAGAATGGATTCAAGTAGTTCTTTATGAATCGACCCCAATGCCTATTCACGTATATTTATGTAATATATAGGGATATTTAATAGGTGCTTTAATAGTTATATTCCAGCGATTGGTAAACCACGAACTGCAGGGGCTGGATCCAGCAGAGTGGAGTAATTACCACAGAGACTCTAGGGCTCAAAAAGCCTAGTATATTTACTGTCTAGTCTTTTACAGAAATTTTGGCTGAGCTCTGGCATATACTGCTTTTTTCGGTTGGGGAGAGGGTGCTGATTACTTTATTCATCCTTTAGATTTCAGCTAGCTAATACCTGAAAGTTTGGGGGTTTTTTTAAGCCATGAAATTCCTTCTTCCAACAGTCCTACAGCACAGCCCGGCTTAACAGCAGAGTAGAGGATATAGCTGTGGAGCCAGTCGCTCCATCTCCTGAGGCATGTTCGTGGAACACCTCGATGTTGAGGTGCACGCCTGTAAACTCAGTGGAGCTTCACCTGGGGCGCTTTCTCCTTTTATCCCCCCTTGTATTTGCTATGGGCTTTTGTACTGCCCACCACTTACTGTACTGAATTATTATTGTTTGTTTAGCCTTTTTGTCTTCATAGGAAGACTAAGCACCATAAGAGCAAGAGCCCTGCTTGACACACAAGTTCTCTAAAAATGGGTTGAATGAATGAATGAATGAGACCCTGGCTGAACACTGGCAATAATTCAGAACCAAGCTCAGATAGGATCTGAAATGATTTCTTTTCCTGCTTTGCTTCCTAGAAATATAGTCACAAAATGCTGACTGGACCAAAAAGCTGAGAGGACCTTAAAGATTATCTAGACCTGTGCTGTCCAGTGTGGTAGCCACTCAACATGTATGGCTTTTGAGCGCTTGAGATACGGCTAGTTCAAACTGAGATGTGAAATAGGAAGTACTCACTGGATTTTGAAGACTTAGAATGTAAACTATTTCATTAATTTCTATATTGATTACATGTTAGATGATAATATTTTTGGCATACTGAGTTAAAAATATTATTTTCCCTGTTTTGTACTTTTTAAAATAAATTTATTTATTTTTGGCTGCGTTGGGTCTTCATTGCTGCGCGTGGGCTTTCTCTAGTTGTGGGGAGCGGGGGCTACTCTTCATTGCGGTGTGTGGGCTTCTCATTCGGTGGCTTCTCTTGTTGCGGAGCACGGGCTCTAGGCGGGCAGGCTTCAGTAGTTGTGGCACGTGGGCTCAGTAGTTGTGGCTTGCGGGCTCAGAGCGCAGGCTCAGTAGTTGTGGCGCACAGGCTTAGCGACTCTGTGGCATGTGGTATCTTCCCGGACCAGGGCTCGAACCCATGTCCCCTGCATTGGCACGCGGATTCTTAACCACTGCGCCACCAGGGAAGTCCCCTTTTTTTTGTACTTTTTAAAGTAGATACTAGAAAAATTTAAATTGTGTATGTGTTTTGCCTTATATTTCTATTGGACGGTATTGTTCTAGATCATTGGTTCTCAATGCATTGCTAATACATTAGAATCACCTGGCAAGCTTTTACAGTAATTAGATCCTACCTCAGATGTTCTAAGTTAGAATCTTTGAAGATAGGGCCCTGCACGTGTGTTTTGATAAAGCTCCGCAGTAGATACTGATGCCTCATATGCCCACTGAAAACCAGCAGCCAAATCTCGCCTTTCATTTTATAGAGAGGAAACTGAATCCTTAAATAGTAAAATAACAATAAATATAGTCTTCATTTCAGTATGCTCTCATAGGGTTTGCCCCAGTTGAAATTCATACTCTGCCTCTTTCATAACTGATAGCTATTTTTCCATTGTCTGAAACAGTGGCTCTTGATCAGCCCTTAAAGGTGGCATTGTGGCTAACTTTATTTAGTCATTTAAACTTTTAGAAGACTGATCAGTTGGTGCTTTTCCAAGATACCATGTCCTTATTACAGGGACTACATTTTTGTAGCTTCAGAATGGTTTTTTCTTTGTCAGTTCTTGTTGTTTTTTGGCTGCTCTGTGCAGCATGCGGTATCTTAGTTCCCTGATGAGGGATCGAACCTGTTCCGCCTGCAGTGGAAGCACAGAGCCCTAACCACTGGACTGCCAGGGAATTCCCTCTTTGTCAGTTCTTATTCTTACTTTTATACAGGTAAATTGTGAGACATGTGTTCATCGTTAGGATTTTAAATGTGATTAAGACAAAGTCCTGAATTGTCACCATAATCAGTATAATATTTTCACCAGAGGCAGAAGTAAAACCTACCCTCTTTTCTGCAGAATCTTAAGAGGCTTTACAAGCTCTTTGTTGAGTTGTTGTGAACATCTGAGAATAATTTATGTCTAGTTTTCTTTGAAGTTCCTTCACATATTTCAAGATGGCTCAAGAAATTAGCAGTTAGCCTTTGCAGAAGTTAACCAGTGATTGGAGGCTTATCTATGATTTGCCTTAGAGTAGAACATGTTCCAGCAGACAACTTTACTATTCACCATTCTTTATTTGTTCAGAATTGTTGGGTAATGGACAGGCATGCAAGTGTACACATCCAGTCATAGGTGGTACCCACCATTTTGAGCTTAAATCAGAGAGCTCATGATAGCCAAAATTTTGGGAAAATTTACCAGTGGAAGCACCAAGGGGTGCTTTAGTCTAACACCACGCTATAACCTGCAAAATTAAGGGAAAAGGACTAAACCAAAAGGCTTGGATTCAGTCCCAGGGCTGTTAACAGTATTCTGGTGACCCAGAGCAAGTTGTGTTACTGTCTCCACGCTTTGGTTTTCCCAGCTATTAAGTGAGAGTGCTACAGGAGGTGACTGTTAAGGTTCTCCTTTAAGAATACCATGGTTTGGGGAATTGATTTTCCTTCTTTAGTGTTTGTTTTCTTACTAACCTCCCTGTTTCTCTCTTGAAGGGTCAGATGATTTGTCTGCAAAACTATGGGATGTGAGCACAGGGCAGTGTGTTTATGGCATCCAGACCCACACTTGTGCAGCGGTGAAGTTTGATGAGCAGAAGCTTGTGACAGGCTCCTTTGACAACACTGTGGCCTGCTGGGAATGGAGTTCCGGAGCCAGGACCCAGCACTTCCGGGGGCACACGGGGGCGGGTGGGTTGCCTTTCTTCAAGGGTTTCAACAGCTACTTTACCCTCATTCCTTAAAGCCAGGAGCCAAGAATGTGACCCCTTTTTTGTTTTTAAATTTAACCTGTCTTTCCCCCAATTTCCTTCTCAGTCACTACAGTTAATCCCTTTATTCAAGTTACTCTTTTTTGGAATTTTCCCCCTAATTTTGCTTTTCCTTGGCCCATTTTTTAACTCTTATGTCCTTTATACCCTTATGCTAGGAGAGGCAGTTCTTCTTTTCCCCTATTTTATTTATATCCTATTGAACAGTCAGCCCCCTCTGTTTTGATCGATTCCATACCTCCAAATTGAGTAAGTGCTACACTTGTAAATTCAGTCCACTTTATTTGTGGAATTAGGACTGGAAATCATTTGGAGTGACTATACAGATTACATCAAATTGGAGCTTGGTTGACAATAATTTTACAGCAGCCTTAGTTTGTAAAAAACTGGTCATTTGAACATACCCTTCAGATCTGAGCTTCTCCCTCTGCTTCACTGTATTTTGGAGCTCTGTGCAGAAATCATGTTGATGTAGTTCCCAGCCTCTTGTGCAGCTGCTCCCTTCTTCCTTTCTGCCCTTTACCCACTGCATTAGCCCCTGAGAATCATAGTCTATGCTCTTGAGACACTTATGAGCAGCCTTTCTGGACTCCCTAAACAGGTTGAGTTTCTCTGCTGTAGGTTTCCCAATATGTGTATTAACACTTATCATATCAATACAAGTAAGTATGATAACCTTGTTTCCCCACCAACCTGTAAGCTCCAGAAGGACAGGGATCCTGCGTGTCTTATTCACACTTAGGTCCTGAATTCCTTGCACCGTACCTGGTACTCAGTAATTCTTTAATGTAAACCTAGCTGTTTTATGGCAAAAAACCAAGTCCCCTCCCCCATTTTGTTTGTCATCCTGTACATTTTTCTTCAGCCTTCTCTGCTACCACTTGTTTGTTGTAGAAATTAATATTTTGAAGGTATATGATTTAACATGGAACTTATATATCAAACTGAGTGTAATATTCCACAGTGTCCAGGGTTGTACATTGACTTCCAGGTGATTTTATACCTGGTCAGCTTTGAGAGCCCTGTTCTAAAAAATTTCCTCTTTGCTGTTCCCTGGACATTGCTGTGGCTTTACTTAACTCCATGCCTTTGCTGTTCCCTCTACCTGCAGTATGCTCTTTCTTTTCTTGATAAATTCTACTCATCCTTCAGGGCCCATCTCCAATATCACCTCTTCCCTGAAGTCCTCCCTGATACCCCTGGGCAGAGTTAGTCATTCTCCTTGGTGTTTCCCTAGCAAGAGGTAAACATTTATTTATTTATTTTTTTGGACTTCCTCTTCCACCCCTCACTTAGTCTGAGTTCCTTAAGGAAAAGAGCAGTGTCTTCAGCTTTGGGTCCCCAGTGTTCCTTTAGAGCTTGGCAGGCATTTAAAAACAAATATTTGAGTACTTGCTATACTCAGGCACTGTTTTAGGTGCTGGGGATAGAGCTCTAAAGAAAATCAGACAGTTTGAGAGAATGGCTCAGTCTGACCTTTAAGATCTTTGTTCTCTTTTTCTCATTACACTGGCTTTTCTTGAGTATGCTTATTGTTTTGCAGCTTATACTCTTGACGTTTTGTCTTACTGCAGTAAATAGTACAAATACGAGTTGGTCCACTTACGTTCTGTTTTTCCGGCATAGGCTAGATAAGTTACGTGTAGTATCAGGCAGGCAGTCCTGAGAAGAAATGCCATTATCTCCTACAATGGTTTACCTCTCACTCTGAACCTAGTACAAGTATAAGAGATCGCACTATTCCAGGAGCTTTTCATCCTTAGAATTATAAGCTATGATAATAATAAGAATTTTGAAATGGATACATTTTTTAGCATAAAATTGCTAGTTGAGAAAGCATCATTCCTACAGTAGTTCTGGTTGAGAAATTATACAGTTGGGCAGCTAGGGAGGATGAATGTAATTGAACTCTACTATGAAGGACCCACAGGCAAAGGCGTATTTTAACTTTGTGTGTGTTGTATATACTAGTGTTTAGCGTCGACTACAATGATGAACTGGACATCTTGGTGAGTGGCTCTGCAGACTTCACTGTGAAAGTGTGGGCTTTATCTGCTGGGACGTGCCTGAATACACTCACCGGGCACACAGAATGGGTCACCAAGGTAGGAAGACTTACAGAAGAAATGTTGACATCAGTCTCGCTGAGGGTGGGGAAGCTGGGGGTGGGATGGAGGATGGTAGATGCCGCCTCATAAGTGGTAGATGAGTCATAAGATGGGATAGATACAACCACAAAGCATGATGGTGTATAACAGTGGCCAGCATGTAAAAGACACTCAGTAAATAGTTTAATGAATGAGTGACTTATGGACATGGAAATATGCCCAGAATATATTAGGTGGGTAGAGGGAGCAAATAAAACAGGTTACTTACAAAAAACTATGTAGAGTATGACGACAGTTTCTAAATGTGTTTTTGCACTAAAATGTTGAAGATGATTATTTCTTGCGGAATTGAGTACTTTTTTCCCTTTAGGATAAGCATATTTTTAAATCAGAAAAGTAATTTTCATTTTAAAAAAGAAAATGCTTGCGAGAAGTGGAAGAAAAATGTACAGGCTCTTTAAAAGAACATTGTGCTGGTTTCTAGCCACTTTTATTCAACATATAATTGGAAGTCCTAGACAGAGCAGAAAAAGAAAAAAAGGGATCCATGTTGGAAAGGAAGAGGTAAAGCTGTCAGAATTTGCAGATGCATGGTATTTTGATGACTCCACCAGAAAACTGTTAGAACTTGTAAACTACATGTAAAGTTACAAGATGTTAAAATCTATACACAAAAATCTGTTGCCTTTCTGTACACTAATAATGAACTATCAGAAAGAAATATAAAGAAAACTCCCATTTACAATTGCATCAAAAAGAATAAAATACCTGGGAATAAGTTTAACCAGTACATAACAGAAAGACCTGTATATTGAAAACTGCAAGGCATTAGTGAAGGGAATTGAAGTAGACACAAATAAATGGAAAGGTATTTCGTGCTCATGGATTGGAACAATCGGTATTGTTAAAACGTCCATACTACCCAAAGCAATCTGCATATTCAGTGCAATCCCTATCAAAATTCCAATGGCATTTTTCAAGGAAATAAGACAAATAATCCTAAAATTTGTATGGAACCACAAAAAACCTCAAAAAGCCAAAGCAATCTTGAAAAAGCACAAAGCTGAAGGCATCATGCTTTTAAACTATATGACAAAGATACAGTAGTTAAAACTATGGTATTGGCAGAACAGACACATAGATCAATGGAACAGGATAGATAGCCCAGAAATAAACCCACGTATATATGGTCAATTCATTTATGACAAAGGAGCCAAGAATATACAGTGGGGAAAGGGCAGTGTCTTCAATAAATGGTGTTGGGAAAACTGAACAGCCACCTACAAAAGAATGAAACTCAACCACTGTCTTACACCATACATAAAAATTAACTCAGAATCGAATAAAGATTTGAACTTCTTAACACCTGAAATCATAAAACTTAAGACTAGAAGAAGAGATCGTAAGCATCTTGACATAGGTTTTGGCAATGATTTTTTGAATCTGACACCAAAAGCAACAAAAGCAAAAATAAATAAGTGGGACTACACCATACTAAAAAGCTGCACAGCAAAAGAAACTTAACAAAATTACGAGGTAACGTACTGAATGGGAGAAAATATTTGAAAATTATATATCAGATCGGGGCTAATATCCAAAATAGATAAATAAGTCATACAACTCAATAGCAAAAACCAAACAATCTGATTTAAAAATGGGCAGAAGATCTGAGCATTTTTTCAAAGAAGACATATAGATGATAAATGAAAACAACAACTAACAAGTAAATGAAAAGATGTTCAACATAATTAATCATCAGGGAAATGCAGATCAAAACCACAATGAGGGACTTCCATGGTGGTCCAGTGGTTAAGACTCTGCGCTCCCAATGCAGGGGGTCCAGGTTCAATCCCTGGTCAGGGAACTAGATCCTGCATGCCGCAGCTATAAAAAAGATCCCGCATGCTGCAACAAAGATCCCACACGTGGCAATGAAGATCCCACATGCCACAACTAAGACCCAGCACAGGCAACTAACTAAATAAATATTAGGGGAAAAAAACCCACAATGAGATATCACGTCATACTAGTTAGAATGACTATTATCAAAAAGACAAGAAATAACAGGTGTTCGTGAGATTGTGTAGAAAAGGGAACCTTTGTTCACTTTTAGGGGAATGTAAATTGGTGCAACCACTATGGAAAACAGTTTGGAAGTTCCTCAAAGGATGAAAAATAGAACTTCCACATGATCCAGCAATTCCACTTCTGGGTATTTATCCAAAGAAATTGAAAACACTAACTCAGAAAGATACATGCACCCCCATGTTCATTGCAGCATTATTTACAATAGCCAAGATATGGAAACAACCAAAGTGTCCATAGATGGATGAAGGGGTATATGTATTGAAATATTATTTAGCCGTAAAAAAAGAATGAAATCTTGCCATATGTGACAAATGGATGGACCTCAGGGGCATTATGCTAAGTGAAGTAAGACAAAAAAAGAGGCAAATACCATACGATCTCTCTTATAGGTGGACTCTACAGGGGAAAAAAAAGCCAAGCTCATAGATACAGAGAACAGATTGGTGGTTGCCAGAGGCCGGGGGTGGGATGTGGGGAGTGGGAGAAATGGGTGGACAGTGTTTTTTTGTTTTTTAGTTTAAATAAATTGGGAAGAAGGGGAAGGAGGAAGGAGGAGAAAATAATGCTTGTAAGAAGTGAACCAAAAATGTACAGGATCTTTAGAAGAATGTTGTGATGTCTTCTAGTTTTCGAAAAAGCGATTGCTGTGAGAATCAAAAGCCATGTAAACAGTGGAAATGCCATGCAGAAACACTTTGCTTGAGTTTATCATGCTATTCTGTGAGGGGCTAAAGATGCAGGAGTGAGCAAAACAGACCCAGGCTTGATGCGAATGTTAGTCTAGTAGGAGGAATAGTTATTAGTAGTTTCAGAAGTTCACAAATTGTGTTAAGTGCTATGGAGGAAAAGTGCAGGGTCTAATTCATTTTGATTCAGGTAAAGCTTTTAGAGAAGGGGCCAAATGTGAAGAATAAATGGGAGGTAACTGTGTAAATGGCGTGTTTCAGAGGGTGCCGTATGTGCACAGGCCCTGGGGTGGGAAAGAGCCTAGAACATTTGATAAGCTGATGCCCTGGAAGGCCAGCGGAGCTGTGCTGTAGTTCGGGGAGGTGTGGGAGAGGGGCCATCATGTACGCTTTACTAGACCTCATTAAGGATTCTGGATTATTGTAAGTATAGTAGAAAGCAAGTGATGAGTTCTGAGCAAGAGTCTGGTGTGATTTCATGTTTTAAGAAGATAACTGCTGGGCTTCCCTCGTGGCACAGTGGTTGAGAATCTGCCTGCCAATGCAGGGGACACAGGTTCGAGCCCTGGTCTGGGAAGATCCCACATGCCGCGGAGCAACTAGGCCCATGAGCCACAACTAAGCCTGCGCGTCTGGAGCCTGTGCTCCGCAAGAGGCCGCGATAGTGAGAGGCCCGCGCACCGCAATGAAGAGCGGCCCCTGCTTGCCGCAACTAGAGAAAGTCCTCGCACAGAAACGAAGACCCAACACAGCCAACAATGAATAATTAATTACTTTAAAAGCAAGTTTAAAAAAAAAGAAGATAACTGCTGAGTGAAAAATGGGTTACAGTGGGGCACAAGTGGATGCAGGTCGGCCAGTTAGGCTTTTGCAGTAGTCTAAGCAAAAGAGACCCACGGCTTGGACTTGGGTGGCAATAAAGAAAGAGAAGGGCATACACGAAGGATGTGTCTTTAAGGTAAAGCCAACTGAACTTACTCATGGGGAACAAAGAAGAAGAAAGAATCTGATGACTAGTGGCTTTTAGACTGGGTGGGTGATTGTGTGAGAAGACCAGTAATACCACCGAACTGAACACTTAAAAATGGTTAAGGGCTTCCCTGGTGGCCTAGTGGTTGAGAGTCCGCCTGCCGATGCAGGGGACACGGGTTCGAGCCCTGGTCTGGGAAGATCCCACATGCCGCGGAGCAACTAGACCCGTGAGCCACAACTACTGAGCCTGTGCGTCTGGAGCCTGTGCTCCGCAACGAGAAAGGCCACGATAGTGAGAGGCCCGCGCACCGCGATGAAGAGTGGCCCCTGCTCGCCGCAACTAGAGAAAGCCCTCACATAGAAACGAAGACCCAATACAGCCAAAAATAAATAAAATAAATAAAATAAATAATAATAATCTCCAAAAAAAAATGGTTAAGATTCTACATTTTATGTTATGTGTATTTTACAACAATAAAAACATTGGGGAAAAAAATTCTGTACTGGGTGCATTCAATTTTAAATAGAAAAGTTATATAATACAAGTTGGTGTTATGTTAAAAACAGTGGGCTTGGGGCCAGGACACTGACTGAGATGTATTAGATAAGTTACTCTTCCCTTCAGGGCCTGAGTTTCATCATCTGCTAGATGTTCCTGTGAGTACTAAATGAGATGATGGGACAGAACCCAGCAAGGTGCCTGGCACTCAGTAGCAGGTCTGTCAGTTTCATTTGAATCTGCAACCCAGGCTTCTGAATGAGTGAGCCTGGCCTCCCCTCCCACTTTATGCTTATTTATTCCTAAAATAACCAGAAGCTAGTGTTTACAGATTATGCCACATGCTAATGGAATGTTAGCTTCTATTACATTATTATTTTCTTTGTTTTATTTCATTTTCACTACAATTATTTGAGATAATAGGTGCCCCATCCCCTATTTTAAAGATGAGGAAACTGAGAAATGAAGAGGTTAGATGGTCCTGCCCAAGGTTGCAGAGTCAACATATGACAGATTCTGGTCCCAAGTCGAGTGCCTTTCCCTTTATGATGCACATGCTTATGAAAACAGGTCCTTTGTATCTACTATGTGAATGGACTTTTTTCTTTCCTATCCCTCACATTTTTTATGAAGTCACGTTTTATAATTTTTGAAGTCAGTCCTAATGTTTGCTTCCAGACTAAAGCTAAGAGTAAATGCTGCCAACATTAGACACTTTTAGGTCTTGCTAATAATCTAAAGAATCTGGTAATAGTAAAACTCTTGGTAAAGGTTAACTTGTGTTATAGTTAACATAGAGTTATAGATTACTCATATACCATATCATTTTGAGCTCTTTTTCCTATTTTAATAGGGGTAGGAACAGTACTAAAAGGATCTTTCTGTAACATGGATATTTATTATTTCTAGGTGGTCTTGCAAAAGTGCAAAGTCAAGTCTCTCTTGCACAGCCCTGGAGACTACATCCTCTTAAGTGCAGACAAATATGAGATCAAGGTGAGGTTTTTTCCCTCCATTACTTTGCCTTATGAAAGAGTGTGGCACGGGGGAATACTTCAAGGGAGGAAGGAATGTCTTTAAGCCCTCTTAAACCCACTGGAAAGAGAATTGTTCATTTTCCTGTGTTCTAGGCAGTTTCTAACTCTGATTTGTAAATGAAGGGGGGAAAAAATCCACAGAAATTTATCTTCGATGCGTTCTTACCTTTTCTTAAGACATATATCTCCTGCTCTCCTCAGTTCTTAGATCTAAAGTATGAAAACATAAATATTTACTTGTGTCATAATAATAGCAATTTGCAAAAAAGTTTACAGAGCACTCTTACATGTATTTTTATTGCATCTTTTAAACTGTTCCATATGGTAGGCACTAACCATCTTCACTGCAGGAACTAAGGTTCAAAGAGGTTAAATATTTCACCCAAGATTATGCAACACATATGTGCCAAATCAGAATTTGAACCCATGCTTCAGATGTAAAACCTGTGGTCTCTCCAGTTTACTTCACTTTGTATTTGACGTCAGCAAACACAGGCCACATTGTTTAAGGACAAGCGTTTCTATGGTGATGTGATCTCTCATCTTTCCTAATTTTCTCTTATCTGTAGATTTGGCCAATTGGGAGAGAAATTAACTGTAAGTGCTTAAAGACGTTGTCTGTCTCTGAGGATAGAAGTATCTGCCTGCAGCCAAGACTTCATTTTGATGGCAAATACATTGTCTGTAGTTCGGCACTGGGTCTCTACCAGTGGGACTTTGCCAGTTATGATATTCTCAGGTAATATTCCCTTGGACCTTTACCTTTAACAGTCTGTTGCAGTTTAATAATAAAGGCAAGGGCTTCCCTGGTAGCGCAGTGGTTGTGAGTCCGCCTGCCGATGCAGGGGACTCGGGTTCGTGCCCCGGTCCGGGAAGATCCCACATGCCACGAAGCGGCTGGACCTGTGAGCCATGGCCGCTGAGCCTGCGCGTCCGGAGCCTGTGCTCCGCAGCGGGAGAGGCCACAACAGTGAGAGGCCCTCGTACCGCAAAAAAAAAAAAAAATAATAATAATAATAAAGGCAAGACCAAATATTTCCATAAACCAGTTAGTAACTTGCTTTGGGGAAATGTTTAGTCCATCAGTTCTGTGCTGCAAATCTCACACATAAAAATGTTTTAAAGGCAGTAATTAAATTAGAGTTATATGTTAGAATGTAAAGGGTCGAGATTCTAAGTCTTCTTACTTTGAGTTACTTCCACTTTAAGAATTTCTGAATTTCCCTTCCAGCTTCTCTGGAAAATGAAGAGTTTGGATGAAAAGATCTTTCACATCTCCTCTAGTTCTAATATTTTAAGTTCTACTTCCTGGTCAGTTGAAATTCTGTGTTGAGGGATTGAGTGGCTTTCCGCTGACTAGCAGAAAGAGAAACTTGGAGAAAGTTACAACCTGCAAAGTTTCTCTCCAAAGAAAGAAATAGAGGTCCGTAGACAAATAATTTTGTGATTCACTGTATATCATAGACCCCTCTTGGAGACTGGTGGTATCTGTTAGCATATTGGAGGCTGATGGAAGCCAGTGACATATGGTGATTAAGAGAACCTACTTTGGTGATAAATAAACCTTGGTTTAAGACCTAGTTCTCTTTCTTATGAGCTGTGTGATTTTATGTAAGTTTCTTAACCTTTCTGTGTCTGAATTGTCTCACCTGTAAAGTAAAGGTTAAATGAAATGCCTGTTATGAGGACCTAGCAGACGACCTGACAGGTTTTTATTACTAATAGGTGTGAGAAGTCCTACATAAAGAAACCTGTTTTAATTTGTTTAACCTACTGTACTTCACATGTATTGTGCATAGAGCCCTTGTTTTGAGGAGCACATGTTAACAGCTCACAGAATTAGTGTTCCATAGCATGCTTCAGGAAGTGCTGGCCTGGGGACAGAAACTGAACATTTTCTTCATTGTTTTTATGCATGACTGTTTGAGGTCAGCTTGTATGGGATCTGATCCCACTAGCCCGCAGGACTTTGGTGGGCCCGGTCTCTCTGGTTGTAAAGTTACAACCTCATTTATGTCTTCCTGGAGTTAGACCTACATTTCTAACCAGTTAGATTTCCAAGCTGTCAGAATAATTTCTAGAAATGATTGATAACTACATTTTGACAAAAAAAGACTGGAACAGATACCAGAAAACATTAGTCCAACCTCTTCATTTTATAGATGGGGAAACTGAAGCTGAGAGAGGATAAGGGCCTTGCCCAATATCCCACAGCTCACCCTAGTCCAGCATCCATCCATCCATCCATCTGTGGTTGGATCATCGGGCAGGCATATGCTTAAGGAACCAGCAAGCCAGAGAGAAGGAACTTTTGAAAGAAATTGATTCTTTGCAAAGTAAGAAATTGAAGTACATTTGGCCATGGGTTCCGCACCCACAGATTCAACCAACTGAGGATCAAAAATATATTAAAAAAAAAATGTCCAGAAAGTTCCAAAAAGCAAAACTTGAATTTGCCATGCACCAGCAACTGTTTACATAGCATTTGCATTGTATTAGATGTAAGTAATCTAGAGATGGTTTGAAGTATACGGGAGGATGTGTGTAGGTTATATGCAGATACTGCACCATTTTATACAAAGGACTTGAGCGTCCATGCATTTTGTTATCCAAGGGGGTCCTGGAACCAGTTCCCCACAGATATGACCTTAGTCACCGTGGGAAAATCAGATCTTTGATAGTTTAATATTGTTTTTGTTTTGAATTAAAATTTGGGAGAGAGGGGTGAAGAGGCAAGGTGGAATAGAGGTATTATAATGTGATTAATGCTTAGAGTTTGAGAGTCTCTAAAGGTTTACTTTGATCCTATATTCTCGTGCTTCTTACTCAGAATGGCATATAGAGTCCAGAGTCCCAGATGAAAGTTCTGTTAATTTTTGATGTTTCGATATACTAGCTCTAACCAATAAATCTGCAAGATTGTTTGCTGCTAGCAAGTACTAAGTTCAGATTTTTTTATTTTTTGAAAAGGGGCTATTTTATCTCTTGCGTTTTCCCCTCAAACATGAACATAACAGCCTCTTTTTGAAATCTTGTACAAATCCTGTGGCCTCAGTTGCCAGGACCAGGTTGCATTCTGTAAGCTTTGATGCTAATTGAAAAGAAAGCACAAATAGTAGCATGTTGCTCCATAAAGCTAAGTTATGGTGCAATCCCTTGAGCTAGGTTATCTCAGTACAGCAGGTGGGGTTTTGTAGGTTTAAGGGCCCAGAGTGCACAGCAGGGACGTCTGTTTACAGTTCTAAAGTAATCAAAGTAGACAGGCTGTGAGCCTGTCAGGACCTGTGTTCTGTCCTGCAGAACATTTGTGCTGGGGTCTTTGGAGTCAGCTCAACTTCCTCAGGCTTAAGTCCTGTCCCCTAGCCACTCTGTTTTCCAAGTTTCTGGTCATTTTCTGCTTGTGTTGATGATGTGGGACTTACTAGACTTTCCTGCTGCTTCCCCCAGTTTCCTTTGGCTCTCTCTTGTAGGAATTTGTATTTTCCCATGCTTACTGCACCACTTCTCTAGTCATTAGCAGATACTTACTTATTTAACCTGTATGTTAGGCACTGTGATGTACACTGGGATACTTAGCAAACTTGTGGAAATGACTACCCAGGGAAGGCTGACTAAATTAAACAGCTGACTACATTCAGGTGTTTTCATGGTTGGGATAAGAGCAACATGGTTCAGGGTACTTTGAGACCCTGCCTAGTTTGAGGAGTAAAGGAAAGCTTCTTTGAGGAGGAGATTGGGGCCGAGCTCTAAAGGATGAGTAGACGCATTTCACTAAGCGCCAGGGGTGAGAGTGCAGCGAGGAGCATTGTAGACGCGAGGGCAGAGTCTGCTGAAAGGCCCTGAGACCCCAGAGCCTGGTGCCTTTGAGTGACTGAAAGAAGGCCAGAGTGGCAGACGTGCGTGTAGTAGAGAGCCATTGAAGGGTTTAAAAGTTTAAAATAGGATTAGATTTTAGTGTGAGGTTGACTGATTGGAAGGGGCCAAGGGCAGACGTGGGGGCACCCATTGAAAACTCTTGGTAGCAGTGCAGGCAAAGGTGATGTCCTGGGTCAGAGTTGGGGCAGTTCAGGTAGTAGTGAACAAATTAAAGGAAAGTTTAGGAGGTAAAATCCGTAGATCTTGGTGATTGGATTTGTGGTTTGAGATTTGCATGGTTGCCATGTCTCCTAGCTTGAGCAGCTGGGTGAATGAGCAGGCAGGGAAATGAAGAAGAGCCGCAGGTTAAGAAGGGTGTTTGGACGGTTTGAGTGTGAGGAGCAGGTCTTACTCTGCACTGCCAAATCCCCTCCCTTCCTGATACCAGACTAAAATCTGCTCCTTTGTAACGGTCTTTCCCTTTGACCTTCGTTCTCTCTGCTAGAGCGCCTAATGCCTGGCCTCTCACGCATCCTTCACTATTGGAAGGCGATGATCGTGTATAGCTTCCCTGTCCCTGCCACTTTGCTTTCTCCCCGCCTCAAGCTCATATTCTTCAGCTGTTCCTTGCTTGTCCTGGTCACCAGGCCCTGTCCCTTCTGATTGACATACACTAGTTGGTAGTGTCCTTGTTAAGATGTAGCGTAAACTGGAGTCTCACCTAGGCTCAAATATATTGTCACAGCAGAATTTGTATATCCCTTGTCTTATAGCTCTTTTCCTAGTGCCTCCAAAGAGGACAGCAACTTTTCGCCTTACTAAATGTGCAGATAAGAGAGACGGAGGGTTTGTTTCGTTTTGTTTTTTTTCATTTGTGTTCCTGTTTGGCAAGGTCCCTCCCACTTTCTGCCTTTGTCGTCGATGTTTTAGGAACTGCCAACCTGAGAAGGTTAAGGCTGTCCTCCCAACTCTCACAGTTTTCTCTAACTTATTATCAATCTATTAATAAATGTTTCTGAATTATTTGGGGGAACTTCATATATTCAGCCTCTGCTGTTCTTAGAGAGGAACCTGTGTTTGCTACGTGCCGAATAGAGAAGCACTGAGTCTGAGTCACTTGGTTTTTAGTCTTTGTTCTGGGCTGGGGCAGGTTCCCCTAGGCCAGTACCATCGGCCCTCCATATCCGTGTGCTCTGCATCCATGGATGTGGAGGGCCGGCTGTACTACGCCATTTTATGTAAGGGACTGGAGCATCCTCGGATTTGGGTATCTGAGGGCGTCCAGGAACCAGTCCCTTTGGATAACAAGGGATGACTGTATAGTAGTTTTTACCTAGTGGTAAGAGTGAGTGTTACCCTTTCGTTCTGACTGGTAACTAACTAGTTGTGAATCCTTAGCCAAATTATTTACCCTGGCTGTACTTCAGTTTTCACATCTTAGAAGTGAGAGTATTAAACGAGATAATCTGTAAGATCCTTTCCAGCTTAGATGGGCATTTTGTGCTTTTATAAATATTCATCTCCTTATATGCCTATGTTATATTCCCTTATCATTATGAAGGGCTCTTCTCCCCGGCCTTTTTTCTAAAGGAGGGTGAGCTCTTTGTCCTCATATTTTCCTTTTTATAAAAATGTTTTGTTTAACTCTAAATTTGCTGCTTGAATTTTGCATTGGTTTTAAATTTCTCCAGAAAAGATTACAGTAGCATAAACAGAAGCACAGGTGCCTTCTGGTTCATGTTTATTAACTCTCATCCTTGTAGGGTCATCAAGACTCCTGAGATAGCAAACTTGGCCTTGCTTGGCTTTGGAGATATCTTTGCCCTGCTGTTTGACAACCGCTACCTGTATATCATGGACTTGCGGACAGAGAGCCTGATTAGCCGCTGGCCTCTCCCAGAGTATAGGAAATCCAAGAGAGGCTCCAGCTTCCTAGCAGGCGAAGCGTCCTGGCTGAATGGACTGGATGGGCACAATGACACGGGCTTGGTCTTTGCCACCAGCATGCCTGACCACAGTATTCACCTGGTGTTGTGGAAGGAGCACGGCTGATGACTGACTTCGGGCGCCGGGGCTGTGGGTTTTGAGTGCAACCTCTGTGGCAGCCGACTGCATGAACCAAAGTTCTCACCTAATGGTATCGTCACGCAGTGCACAGTCATTGTCTCTGTTTGCCAGGGGGCCAGGGCTCGGGGTCGGGGAGGGCTCATTTTGTTGACATACACCGCAGCATGCTGATGGGGTGCTCCCTTGACTTCATTCGCACTTAGTTATGTTGGTCAGTATAAGAGGCTGCATTTGGGGTTCATCTTTCTTGAATATTGGCTTTAAGTAAAGATATTTAAATGGCTCATTAATCTGCTAATTGGTTGCCTATAAAAACACATTCAGTCTATTATTAAAGCTTTTTACCATTGCCTTTTTCCCTTTTGAAGTTGAAGCAAAGGTGCTATGATGTTGTTACAGCAACTTTTCTCATGGGGCTTAGCTTTTCTAACAACCCGTGTTATAAAGACCACCAGGTTCTGTGACATTCATACTCTCCACCAAATACCAGTTCTAAAGAAAAGTTGTCTTCCAGTGCAAATCCAGCTCTATAAATGGATGGTTTGTAACACATTCTAAACCCTAGTTCTTGACAGAGTGAAGGTGGGCCATGTCTATGTGAGGAAGTTATGTAGTTTTTGTTTCTAGGTGGAGCAAGCTGGTCCTTGGTCCCCCACAGCCTAGGTCACTGCACAGAGGTGACATGGTACAGTAGAAAGAGCACTGAGCTGGCAGATTGAAGACTGGCTCTGTTACCTAGGAACCCTGCACCCCAGGCATATACTTCTCTGGTCCCCATTTTCCCTGTCTGTATAGCTAGTTGTTAGGCTGTCACTTGGTTTCTAAGACTCCTTCTGGTCCCGTGTCTGCTGAGGTGTGCAAAAGTTGATATTTCAGTTTTGTCTGATTGCTGATTCATTGCTTCTTTAGGTTTGGAGATAATATATAAATGAAATCACTGATGGAAGGTTGTCACATATAAGGAAATCCAAACGTACAAAAAAGAATGGATAAGAGGGAATGTAGAAAATGTTACATGTTCCACTTTAAAAATGTAAGTGATTGGTAGAAGAAATGCTGAGAGCAGCTGTGGTCCTCTAGAGAGGCAGTGTGCCATATTAGAAAGAAAGATCCCTGACCCTGACTTTCGTCCTCCTTTGCCTCTAACTTGATGTGTAGCCTCAGGCAGGTTAACTTTCTGTTGGAAATGAAGGAATTGCCCTCGATTAAGGTTCGCAAAGCCACACGCCCAGGGGAGCCACGCAGATAAACATAAGTGAGTGCAGCGTGCTGCGTAGGGTGGGGCTGCACCGGGGAAGCTCATCTGGGAGGGCAGTTATGGGGCCCTAGGTGTTAGGCAGAAACAGGTCCAGTGTTTGGCAGGCCTTCTGATTTTTCAGAAGGAGGTAGAACTCCAGAATTTTATTTGTAATTCCCTAATTTTAAAAATGTTGACAGCGACTTGAAGATCATTCAAGATGTAGTGGGCTAAACAAAGCATGTCTGCGGGCTGCCAGTTTGTATTCTCCACCCTCTCATTCCTGTAAATTAGATAATGCTGTGATTCGGCAGTGGAACTGTTTTAACGTAAGTGTCACAAACATTAGGGAGAAAGTCGAGGGAGCAAGTAGTAGGAAGAATTCAGCTCTTCCCCGTTGTGTTACAGGGGAGTGAGGGGGGCGTTTCATTCACAGACCGACAGGAAACTAGTTTGAAGATGAACTTAATGGGAACCTGAGTTGAGAGCCTTTGCCCGGGAATATGAGGTATTCATTCATCTTCTTAACTCTGATACAAAGCACGTCTGTTTTTCAAGTAGGAAAAGGGTTGCTGGCAGAGCTGAGAATGATGGAGTACAGTGGGGACACAGCTCTCCCAGAATCCTATCAGCCTAGAGCCTGACAGTGGACCTCTGAATGCTGCAAAGTTAGGGTTTCAGAGAATTTTCATGGTTGGTTTCAAGGACGGGTTTAGTTAATATCCATGTTGAGGCTCTGAGGGAATTACGTAAAAGAACAATTATCTTTCTCCATCCCCCAAATCCATCTCACATTGAGTTCTGTGTGTGAGCTCTGCTCGGTCCTTCAAGAAGTGGAACCAGATTAGAAGCTGGAATCTATTTTGCAGGAACCTCAGGAGGCTTTGGGCCATGATAAGGGTAAACAATTTAACTCCTTTTCATCCAGCCAGAACAAAAAAACTGAGATTGCTAATCTAATGACCACCCCTATTCCCACCTCACCATCAGATATATCCAGTAGCTTCAAAGACCAAGTGATTATAACTATAGTCCTTTGTGGGAAAAATTTTTTGAAAGTGACAAACCTGAAACCTGTATGGCATGTCCCATTTAAGTTTTCAGAGGTGAATACCAAAGTTACCGTCAAGGTAGTACAGCTGATTTTGACAGCAGTGCTTAGGGTCCTAACTTTGATCCTCCTCACAGAGGTCTTTGTTTCACCTGAGCATTTTATTTAATTGCTTTATGGATGCTAGCTTTATTCATAGTATTGTCAGCTTTTATACAAATGGGAAATTTAACTTATCCTTTAAAAAGAAATAAAGCAAGGTGGGGAGTCAGAACAGTGGGTAGGGGATAACTCAGTCTCCCTTCATGGAGTCAGGGGCCCCTCTGCCCTACACACTGACTTCTGCTTCCTTAACTCAGAGGCAAGGGATTTGCCTTTGCCTCTTCTTTTGTGAATATTCTCATTTCTGAAAAATTCTTAATCATAAGCAGATAGACTCCATCTTTCTTTATGAATGTTGGATTTCTTGAGTGGCCCTGCTGTGGTAGAAGGTGGGCTTCTTTCCTCTCCGGTTTGTGTAGGGAACCATAACAACTTCAGGCTCCAGGGGAGGACGGGGTCCAGGAGAGCTGAGTGAGTGTGGTTTTAGCAGACTTTGTTCCCATTCCAAAGGAAGCTAGTTTCCTCCAGCCAGCCCCATTATTTGAAGTAATAAGTGTTGTCAAACCTGACCTGTTAGACGTATCAGAGAAGTAGGAAGAAAGACTTCCTCCAGGACAGGGGCTAGACTTTGAAGACGTTCCACAGGAAGTACACGTGTTTGAATAGCTTTTAAATGGAAGATGGGGAATATTGCTATTTTAAGCTGTGTACTTCATTTTTCATAGTTTAAAGTTAATCTGTGCTGGCCACTAAAAATGCTCAGTAAAATGTGAATGAGGGTTATGTAATCACTCTCAGGAGAATGATTACTGCTCTGCATTTGTAAATCTTAGGGAGAAAAGAAATACTTCTGGAAACAGTATTACGTTAGACATGAAGAATTTGTTTCTGTTAGGTGAGGCGTTTCAACCAAACAGAAGTAGCTAAGGAGAGTAGAGCCTGGCTTTACACGTTGCTTTGGCCAAACCCAGCCAACTCCTTGAAGCCGTGACTGTTGCCCTGGCTCCTTGGGAGCCTAGAGGTGAATCTTCCCATCGTCCCTTTTCTAGTTCTCCGTGCCTCCTCCTTGTCTGGGCCTCTACTGGGCCTTGGTGTCTGAACCACTTGCCATCCTCTGTAGGGAAGTGTGTAGTCAGATTGCTGCCCTAGGATGCAGCCTGGGCCAGGGCACACTGTGCCCTTGGCCTTGAAGGCCATAGAGTTGTCAGTATAGGGGAGAGGCACCTTAGGTCTGTCCCCTTGACACAGCCTTCCTACCTGGTTATGCTGGTGCTTGCCAAGATACTTAAGACAACCAAGACACTCGAGAATTCTGCAGTCCCCAGATAGGATGTCTGATGGAGAGAACAGGTTAGCATTCTTGACAGAAATGCCTACCAGCCATCTTTGGCAGTGTTCTGATCCGTAGCCCCCTGTACTTACTCTAGGAAAGTGAATTTCTTTCAGGATAAATCCTCACGTGGATTACTGGATAGTCTGTATCACTCCCTTCAGCCTGATCAGGCTGAATGAACGTGCTCAGTGCAAAAAGGTGTTTTGCTGTCAAGTTGTTTCAGTGCGTTTCCGGTCTCCCCCAGAGTGCTATAGTTGCTTAAAGCTAGTACTACAGTCTTGACCAGTAAACATACTTAATTATTGCAGCTTAAAGAATCCAGCTACTTCTACTCTTCATGAATATGCTCAAATAAAAATGTGTTTTTCTATATTTAAACCTGGCAAATTATGAATTCAGATGATAAAAGCTCACAATTGTTTGGTGTCCATATACTCACATTGTGAACATATTTCACTCATTTAGACTTAGTACTCTTGATGAGAATGCTCAGGTTGAAAAAGGCTGGCCTCACCAATCCAACGTCTGTGGCAACATGGAACTTACGTTTCACTTATTTGATGTATGTTGTGATCTAGGGGGAATGAAGTGAAGTTTATATTTGAACTGTCTGTGGGGTGGGTGGGCAGGGGAGAAGGGATTGCTTAAGCAAATAGTGGAGTGATTGTGGAACGAGATGTCTCTATAAGACGAGGAGTTATTTTCATGCATCATAGAAGCATTCTTCTACCTGTGAGTGATTGTGCTAACTGTAAATCATATCTACATATTAAAGCAGGTTCCCTTGATTAGGCGACATTTGGTTAGCCAAGCCCAAGTTATTGTTTGTACTTGAAAGAAATAAAGCTGCATTTCCTTAAAAATTACATTCTGTAGTTAAGACTATTTTCTTGCTTTTTTCCCCCAACTAATTCCAAGGAAACTTTTCAAAAGCGAGTGTTTTAGAATGCATCTTTAGAAATGAACTGCCCCTCGAGTGATCTAAAGTGACTCTGTTCTTCTGCTGTTTCTGCATGTTCTAGAATATAAGTCTAACAATGTAACAATTTCTGAATGAGATCCAAGAGGGAAAACAATAAATTTGAAAGTAAAATGCAAGGAAGGATTTTGATGACCCTCATGAATAGATGCAGATGGAGGGAAAGTACATTTATGCAGGGTAGAGACCTTGGGATCAGCTTCCTCTCTTTTGCCCTCCTCTGTTGAGCACATCCCCAAGTTGGTTCATTCTTTCTTCTTAATTTAAACTTGTAGGACTCCTTGTCATCAAACACGGTCCTGTACTTTTGATCCCCAGCAGCACCATGACAGGGCAGATTGTCCTTCCTGTTTTACAGGTGAGAAGTTGAGGCTTGCGCGGAGCAACTAAGCCCGCGAGCCACAACTACTGAAGCCTGGGCACCTAGAGCCCGTGCTCCATGACAAGAGAAGCCACCGCAGTGAGAAGCCCACGCACCACAACTAGAGAAAGCCCGCGCGTAGCAACGAAGACCCAGTGCAGCCAAAAATATAAATAAATAGGTAGATAAATTTATTTTTAAAATAAAAGGAGTTGAGGCTTGAAAGAGTGGCTCATTGCTTAGAGGAGTAGTAAGTAGCGAGGATGAGGCTGGGGCCCTGATGTTTAGCCTCTGCAGACCTGGATTTTTCCTGCCTTTCCTTGTTTCCCTTCCCATTTTCTCTACTTCAGTCTCTTCAATCCAGACCTGGCCCGCTGCCATCTGCCTTCGGCACTCACGTGTACCTCCTGAGCCACCATGGACTCTGCTTCCAGGGCCTCTCCCCAACCACTCTTTTGAGCACGTATCTCTGTTCAACAACCTTAGTGACTCCCTGTTATCAGCAGAGGGTGTCTAGCTCTATCAGTGTAATTGAGTCCCAGCTCATCTCTTCAAAGGACTCTTGCTCTTTCGTTTCCTGCCTTTGCACCTTGGGTCTTCCCACGTCCTCGTGGGGAAGCCCTCTGTGCTCTTTCCAAGCTGTCTTTGGGCCAGCCTGTAGGATCCCATTAACCTCCCACCATCTTTAAAGCCTCTGGTGACGACCTCCCCCGCACTGGGCCTGACTCAGTGTTTTGTTCCAGGGTAGGTAGGTGTACAATTCATTTGGCAATTCATCATGTAGTACCTTTTGCAGTTGGCAAACCATTAACTTTTACCCTTAAGCCATACATTTTTCAAAATTTAGGTGAATGCTTTGTCTCTCCAGTAACATTTAAGATTGAGTTCTTACAAGATGCTCAATAAATTCTTGATATTTTAATAAATTCCATGAATTAGGGGCTACATGTTATGGAGGAAAAATAACTTTTGAGAATGTCAGAGCCTTGAAGCAAAATGAAAGACCAATTACACACAGCTCTCCCTCTCTTAGACTTCCCTACTCTGCCGTATTTTTTTTAAAGTACAGTTGATTTACAATGTTGTGTTAATTTCTGCTGTACAGCAAAGGGATTCAGTTATATGTAAATTCTTTTCCATATTCTTTTCCATTATGGTTTATCACAGGATATTGACTATAGTTCCCTGTGCTATACAGTAGGACCTCGTTGTTTATCCATTCTATATATAATAGTTTGCATCTACTAATCCCAAACTCCCAATCCATCCCTCCCCCACCCCACTACCCCTTGGCAGCCACAAGTCTGTTCTCTTTGTGAGTCTGTTTCTGTTTCGTAGGTAAGTTCATTTGTGTTGTATTTTAGATTCCACATACAAGTGATATCATATGGTATTTGTCTTTTTGAATTTTATTTTTTTATACACAGGTTCTTATTATCTATTTTATACATATTGGTATATATATGTCAATTGGTATTTGTCTTTCTGCGTCTTCGTTTAGTATGATGATCTCTAGGTCCATCCATGTTGCTGCAAATGGCATTTACTTCATTATTATTTTATGGCTGCGTAGTATAGTTAAGTCCCTTGCACACGAACAAGTTCCATTCTGAGAGCGCGTTCTTAAGTCCCGTTTGTTCGTAAGTCCAACATAGTTCGCCTAGGTACCCAACTAACACAATTCGCTATATAGTACTGTACTGTGATAGGTTTGTAATACTTTTCACACAAATAATACATAAAAAACAAATAGTTTTCATCTTACAGTCCGGTACCTTGAAAAGTACAGTAGTACCGTACAACAGCTGGCATCCGGGGGCTGGCATCGAGTGAACAGGCAAGGAGAGTTACTGACTGGAGGAGGGAGAGGGGGTGGGAGATGGTAGAGCTGAAGGATCGTCAGCAACAGGAGATGGAGGGCAAGCTGCAGTTCTGCTCATGCCTGACGCTGATGGCACAGGTTCTGGTTCCTTGCTGGATTCAATTCTATCTACCCTCTTGCTTCCAGACATCCTGGGCTTGAAATAAAGATACTGTACTACTGTACTCTATGCAGGACTGTACAGTAAAGAACACAAAAGCACAACCACTTGCAGAGGATGCACGCACATTCACGTCTTTGAAAGTTTGCAACTTGAAGGTTTGTATGTAGGGGACTTAGTGTATTCCATTGTATGTGTCTGCCACATCTTCTTTATCCATCCATTCTTGGACATTTAGGTTGTCTCCATGTCTTGGCTATTGTGAATAGCACTGCTATGAACATAGGGGTGCATTGTTCTGCCGTGTTCTGTAAACATCTAAAAAGTGTTCTGAGTACACTTGAGCAATGTTTGACGATCACTCTGTGATTAGACAAGGGTAGTCCTTGCCAGTGGGATGTTCCTGTCCTTTGCATTTTTTTTTTTTTTTTTTTTTTTTTTGCAGTACGCGGGCCTCTCACTGCTGTGGCCTCTCCCGTTGCGGGGCTCAGCAGCCATGGCTCACGGGCCCAGCCGCCCCGCGACACGCGGGATCCTCCCGGACCGGGGCACGAACCCGCGTCCCCTGCATCGGCAGGCAGACTCTCAACCACTGCGCCACCAGGGAAGCCCCTGTCCTTTGCATTTTAACCACATGTTCTGTTCTCTTTGTGGCAAAGATCATCTAACAATAACACAAATTTCTGGAGAAAATTACCCAGACTCCTTTATCATAACAATTTTTAATATTCTCTTCTAATCCTTATGCATATATATATATAGATGTATGTAATTACAAATCATTGTTTTGTATTGTCAGAATTGTGCTCTGTCTTTGCAGTTACCATAATACTTTGTAATATTCCTTTATTACATATAATTTGCTAAACCATTCCTGTTTTGGTGAATAATTAGGTAGTTTCTAGTTTTGCTTTTTAGGTAATGCTACAGAGAACTTCTTCGCGCATGATTTCCTTAGAACAAGTTCCCAGTAGATGACTTATCGGTAAAAGCAAAGGAAATTTTTTTCTTAACATTTTTTTGTTATAGACATGGAAGAGACCATAAAACACACACAGTTTATTGAGTAGTTATAGAGTGAGCGCCTGTCTAACCACTGTCCAAATCAAGAAAGAACATTTCTGGGTCCCCAGAAACCTCCTCTGTTTCCAGGAAGGAACGCTTTATGGCTTTTGCTTCATATTTACCGTGTGGCTTTCCAAATGGGTTAAAGGGATTTATGTTGTCACCTCACTGGATTGAGTGTACATGTTTCAACACAACATCATCAGTGTTGAGTGGTTATTTGAAACGGCCAATTTAGTAGGTACAAAGAAGGTATCTCAAGGTTGCTTTAATTGTCATTTCTTTAACATGTGAAGACATATTTTTATGTGTGCTTATTTGTATTTCTTCTGAACTCTTCTTCTTTTACCCATTTATTTTTATTACATTTTCAAAAACTTGGGAAACATTGAGATGAATTATAGTCACAAATAAAATTTCACTAATCTAGGCATCACTTGAAAGTAAGAATTCAACCCAAGGCACGCATTGAAGTTTTCTTTCATTCCAGGATTCGTGTTAAGTAAAGGATTCGTGTTAAGTAAACCTATCAACAATCGCTGTTTACATCCCAGTAATTAACATGATATGTCATAAACTGCATTGCCTGTCAGAGTAGGTCTAGAACTTCAGAAGAGAGCCAGTCAACAGTACTGGATATACAGAGCTGTCTTAATTTAAACTTTTCCTAATGAAGATATACCACAGGTGATTAATAATAATTAAAGGAAAATGTGGGCACTCATGAATCAAAAGGTTTTTCTCCAAAACTAATGTGTTGAAATTTAAATTGAGGAACTAATTCAGAAGGCAACCAAGTACAGATTCCAAGAACACAGTCATCCTAGTGTTTTATTTTTACTCATTAATGCAGAGGGTGCTGTCAGGTGTGCTTTTATATTTCGGGCCTCTGTGAGTTCGGTGAGGAGATTTTCCATCTGTGAGGTTTTGCAGGAGAGCAAACATTCCTGAGGTTGTTAGTTCAGCAGACTGAGCTTGTTGATCATTCAAGCTTTAAGGCCATAAAGCTTGATCTCTTTTTTTTTTTTTTCCGGCTGTACCGCGGGGCTTGCAGAATCTTAGTTCCCTGACCAGGGATAGAACCCAGGCCACAGCAGTGAAAGTGCTGAATCCTAATCAGTGGACCGACAGGGGAATTCCTGCTTGAACTCTTTGAGAGGGAATCAGAAAAACAAAAAATGCTTAGGAAGGCTATGTGTCAGCTTAAGTGGACTACACTAAGCACTGTTTTCTTAATTTCTTTTTTTCTACCCCACAAGACTATGTCTTGCGAACAGGAACTGTGTCTTACTCTTCTCTGTGCCCATATTGCCTAGAACTGGCTTAATATAAACTCGGAAGGAGGGGCTGGATGGACGTGTGGGTGAATGGGCTTTGGCTTGGTCTGCATTGATTCCTATAATCCAATGTTCCCGATGTGTGTGATATCCTTCCAGCACATTCATATCACCTGGGAACTTGGTAGAAATGAAAATTATTGGGCCAGACCCCAGACCTAATGAATCAGAAACTCTGAGGCTGGAGTTAGGCAGGTGGTTCCTGCGCCCACAAAGGTTGAGAACCGTGGCTCTTACCTAGCCTGTTCTGCCATCTAGTGGAATCCTTGGGAATAGCATCTGGCAATGAGTTGAGCAGAAGTCGGTTGCTGTAGAATGCATTAATTATACTAAGAACTTTCTTGCACTTAAAATTACAGCCACTCTGAATGTGTTCTAAAACTGGAGTTGGCTTCTACTTTATTTTCAGTTATTATAGCGCGTTTCATGTCAAGACATCAGTAGGCAGACTACATAAACTCTTCCCTATTGTTTTATAAATAAATACCTTTAATTTTGTATTAAAATTTCTCTTATCATACGCTGGAATAATACACAGCTGTCAAATAATGCTATGAAGAATAATTTGTGGGGGAAGTGCAAAAACAAGGTGAAAAAAACAGGATTAAAAATGGCATACAGGGCTTCCCTGGTGGCGCAGCGGTTGAGAGTCCGCCTGCCGATGCAGGGAACACGGGTTCGTGCCCTGGTCCGGGAAGATCCCACATGCTGCGGAGCGGCTGGGCCCGTGAGCCATGGCCGCTGAGCCTGCGCGTCCGGAGCCTGTGCTCCACAATGGGAGAGGCCACAACAGTGAGAGGCCCGC
>NW_020175018.1:6745005-6821599 GCF_003031525.2 Neophocaena asiaeorientalis asiaeorientalis | reverse complement strand
CTAGGGGCAGGACAGGAATAAAGACGCAGACGTAGAGAATGGACTTGAGGACACAAGGAGGGGGAAGGGTAAGCTGGGACAAGTGAGAGAGTGGCATGGACGTATATACACTACCAAATGTAGAATAGGTAGCTAGTGGGAAGCAGCCGCATAGCACAGGGAGATCAGCTCGGTGCTTTGTGACCACCTAGAGGGGTGGGATAGGGAGGGTGGGAGGGAGACGCAAGAGGGAGGGGATATGGGGGTATATGTATACATATAGCTGATTCACTTTGTTATACAGCAGAAACTAACACAACATTGCAAAGCAATTATACTCCAATAAAGATGTTTAAAAAATTAAGTTATTATAAAATTTTTTAAATGGCATACACCATGATTCAAATTAAATGATTTAAATGTGCACAGGAACAAAATGAAATATACCAGCAGGGTAATAATGGTTCTCTCTTGGGGATGAGATTATAGGTGAATATTTTCTGTATGTTTTTTTCTGGGGGGGGCTATTTTCTAAGTGTTTTATGATGAGCATAAATTATTTTTAAGAATAATTTTTAAAATTTTTCGTATGAGTATGTAATATAGCTGCAGGCATCATTTAGCTAAAATTCCTTCTATCAGGAAATGTTAGGTCCCTACTTTGTACCAGGCATTGTGCTAGGGCCTGGGGATACAGGGATAATTGTGTATGGCCCCTGCTTCTAGGGGCTCCAGGTTCTCTGGGATAGTATACACAAAATCCCAAGAGGTGTAATGAAGGAAGCTCAAAGAAGGGAGAAGTTCTTCTTGGGGTGATAACCAAGATTTCCCAGAGGAAGTAACCCTCCATCAAGTTCCCAAGCTAAGATGAGGAGTCTAGATGCAAACATCCTGTAAATTACCAGCCTTTGTTAGAGGGCTCCAGGATACATGTGGTTGGCTGGAATGTATTAATCACAGGGGTCTTTACAATCAATGTAAGTACATATAGGACACTACCAGAATTTGAAGACAAAATTATTATAAACACCTGACACTCAACACAAAAGGAGCAGGTAGTTGGTGGTAGCGGCATAGTTCTTCAATCTTTTCGAATCCCCACATAAAAATAACAACTAAATAGCAAGACCAAAAAAACAGACAATACTTACAACAAAATTGGTAACAGGGTAACTCCATGAGCCCCAAAATACAAGCTAGAGGGGCAAACCAAAAACTGCCACAGGAACAGCATTTGTGTAAGAGGCGAAGGAAAAAAAGAAAGAAGGAACGGGGCTAAGTATATCATGGACCTGAGAACAGAACCCAAAATGGGCAACGGCGATCACTGGAGAGTTGGGCAACCAGCCTGAAAATGTCAGCTGAAGGTGGGAGAGGGTTTGTCCTCCCCAACAGTGGGTGAGTGCAAGTGCCTATGGTTAGAACACCTGAAAGGATTGGAGCAGCGTAGCCCTCATAAGCTCATGAGGCTGACCTGCTGTCTTCTAGGCTAAAATCAGAATTGAGCAGGACTGAGATGAGAGAAGAGAAACAGACACGCAGAGAGAGAGAGGCTGTATTACTCGTGGGGCGCGGGGGGCAAGCGGGGGTGGTCTTTGTAGCTGATAGAGGAACATGTAAGACACTACCAGAGTTTGAGGACAAGGAAAGAATGAGATGGACCAGACCCAAGAAAGGATAAGGACAGAGGCAGGAAATCCCAGAAATCAAGCTGCTTTATTTTTACACTCCACACAAAAACAACAAGAGTGGGCTCTGTGAAGGTTGAAAATCTTTCCTGAATATAGCCTTATTCCAGAAAGTCAGGAAAAATAATTTTGCATAAAAATAAACAATAGGAAAGTATCAAGGCCAATTTCCACCCAAACTTATTAAAAGGATAAGAGGGAGCAGAATGATATCCCCACAGACAATGAAAGCACACCTCGGAGATGTCAGAAACAGTTCAAAGCAGTCAGGTATTTAAAAACAAATAAAAAAAAAAAAAATGAAAATACATTGAACAAGTGGCCTAAGACACGAAAGAACTGCATAAATCAGAATTAGAAAAACTCAAAAATGAAGAATTCAGAAAAGAATTAGAAATTATTTTAGAAGCGAAGACTAAACTATAAGCAACATAAGAACTAAACACAACAGATGATGCCTTGTGAGCTACCGCCTACCCATCCTGGGGGTCAGTGGCACAGTCCTTCACAAGGCAGCCTTCCTGACTTCTAGGCTGGCCGAGCTCAGTGGGCCCTACTGGGCCAGAGCCCCTGATCTGAGTCGTTTGATGTCTGCCTTCCCCATTAGACTGTAAGTTCCTTGAGGGCCATGGGTGTGCTTTTCTGTTTCATGTCTGTGTCCCAAATGCCGGCCACAGTGCCTGGATCAGAGGCACTTGGTACTGCTGACTTTGTCCAGTGGTAGGATCTGTGGGTGGCTGTCCCAGGACCTAGGTTACTAGACTGTTCTGTGCCTCAGGGCTAGTGACGCCAAACTTCCTGACATGCATGACATGTTCCAGCACAACAAAGAACTGCTCCATCCGGAATGCCAGGAGCGCCTCCCTCAAGAAATGCCATGAAATCCTTATAAAAGAAAAAACATCCTTTCAAAATTACAATCAGCATTCAAGTAGGCATCTCTTACTTGCTTACAGACATCTAACATCTTCAGCACCACAACATTTGGATAGACATGATTTTGAGAAGAGCTTTGATATAGCAAAGTCAAAGACTTTTTAGAGAAGTATTTAATGATCTAGCTCTCAAATACAAGGTTTTTCTTTTCTGCTTCCAATAACATTAAAGACAAAAAGAAAGAAAAATTGAAATACTGTACTTTTAATTAAATGTCCTTGGAAGAGAATGTCCTTCAAATATTTATAGAGAACCTGTTGAGACCTAGGATCATCTCTTTCCCATAGATTCAAAAGCTAATGGATGTTTCCGTCAGGTGACTGCTCAAATTGCTGACTTTCTCTGCTCTTCTAGGGAGTTTTCCACTCAATAGTAATTGTATTTGAGAAGTCCCACTAGAGTCTGGTTTAGCTGTATTAGATGACTTGGAGCATCTGGACCTGACTTCGGGCCTCCCGTCAAAAGTTAACTCAGGGTTCTCTCTCCTTTTAAGAGGAAATCTAGGAACTTTTTTTGTCAAGTATAATTTGCTTAGCACAAAGCCCACATTTTAAATTACAGGCTTACTACTTTGCCCTATTGTTTTGTCCCTCAGGAGGGGCTTTCTGCAGTGGCAAAGGAAAGCCAGCATCTGGATCTAGGGGCACATCAAAGGAGGGACCACATCTCTCCAGGACAGTGTGTGCTAAAATTTGAACAACTTTCTTTGGCTTAACCAACATTTTCTTGGATTTCAATGACTTAAACCAGTCATGCTCCTTATAAGTAGACTGCAGCACATTCACTCCCAAGGAGATGCTTCCATGAAGACCTGTAAAACTGGGATTTATGTTGAACAGTACTGGGGAAGACAAAGTTTTTAAACAGGAAAATCCCCCCATCCGGATGTAAATGCCTGAGCTCCCCGACCATAGCCTTCCACTCCCGGCACCTGATCTGTAGCACCATCTCTTCAATGTCAATGAGCAGTACAGATGGGCTCCTGTGCGTATTTCCATACACGTGCTTGCTGAGGGCTGTCCTCTGGCTGTAGTAAGCAAAGTCACTTTTCTTCAAGAGGAAGTGCCAGGAAGGAGACATGTCAGGCCGTGAATTATCTCTCCTGACCCTACAGTGATGGAATATTGCAAGATGCTTCCCAGAAATTCGCTGCAGCTGGTTTTGTAAATTATCAGGTTTGAAGAGCCAGAAGTTTGCACATCTCTATGCTTTGTATAAATTGTAGAATATTCTTATAATTTTCCCCCCCAAAGAGGTGAAATGCACACAGTGAACTCTGCAGGATCCACGGGAACTGGGTTTCTGATTTCAAACCTTGGTATGTGGCTGTTTGTCATCTTGGCCCAGTGAATTGATACGTCCTTGAGCCAACAGGGAGGAATTCTCAGGAATCTCACATAGCACACGAGCTGTATAGAAAATAAAGCCGTTTGCTATCACTGTGGAACACCATTTCTGCTCTTATGATGGCAGGCAGGCAGCGCAACAAACAATACGGCTCTTGCACTTCTCCATGGTGATCGATTCCAATGACATGGATGAGATTTGGTTGAGAAGGATTAACAAAACCAGAGGCTATTATAAATGTCCTTTGATCTCTGAGAGGTGTGCTTTTATCTCTGGCAAGCTCCCCTCTGCAGTCACAGATTTCTTTTTTTTAAACTTACTAATTTTATTTTATTAATTAACTTATTTTTGGCTGCGTTGGGTCTCTGTTGCTGCGCATGGGCTTTCTCTAGTTGCGGTGCGCGGGGGCTACTCTTCATTGCGGTGCGTGGGCTTCTCATTGCGCTGGCTTCTCCTGTTGCAGAGCACGGACTTTAGGCACGCGGGCTTCAGTAGTTGTGGCTCGCGGGCTCCAGTAGTTGTGGCACACGGGCTTAGTGGCTCCGCGGCATGTGGGATCTTCCCGGACCAGGGCTCACACCCGTGTTCCTTGCATTGGCAGGCGGATTCTTAACCACTGCACCACCAGGGAAGACCCTGCAGCCACAATTTTATTTTTCCTTAATTCTCTTTTGGCTTTATCATATAGAACTCTATGATGTACAGAATCAAAATGAATTATATGACTGGAAGCAAAATCTGTAGTAAAAATACTAGAGGCATCCTGATTTCCTGGACACATATGAGAGAAAAAAGAGAAGACTAGGTCACCATAAATGTAGTTAAAATTCATTCCTCCCTCCAACAGACACTGGGGTAGCTTCTTCAGAATGAAGCAAGGCCAGTATTTTCTGGCAGTTGGCACTGATTGGCTAATGTTGATCATGGGAGTGGAACCTGAGATTAGAACAGAGCAGTCCTTCTCCTGAGGATGACTTCCCCCAGGTGTAAACTGTGCTGCCTCCAATATGGGTGATGCCAGGGCAGAACCTTCAGGACAAAAGTGTTGGAGATGCCAGTCCCAGGAACAGACTCCAGAGAACCAGGATTCAGAGGGATGAAGACACAGTGACGCGCTGGATGGGGAATTGGCAGGCTTCCTTCATTTTCCTTTCACACAAACAAAATGTGTGAGCTGGGAAAGTCATGTCTGCTCTCTCAGCCTCAGTTTCCCTGCCAGTAAAAAGAGGAGACTTGGGCTAGGTGGCTATTCAGAGCCTGTCCAGATATAACATTCTATGAGCTCTATATTTTGGAGCTTTCAAACAATTTTTCACTCACGTCTGTATTCTGTGCCCAAAAGATTGCCTGAAAGCTAGAAGCTACTCAATAACTATTTCTGGAAAAAAGAAATGAACTAAACAATGTTTTCAAGACCTTCTGGTATTCAAATACCACCCTGGAGTTTTTATCATTTCTGCACACTTAATGTTTTTCTTTGAAACAACTGCTTTTTCTTGTATGAGTTTATTTTAAAGGAAAGCTATTTATCACTTGCCATCAAGTCGTATTTCTAAGAATCCCTCGGTCAAATGTCCCTTTATACACTGAAAGCTTCCTGATACCCAGGATATATTTAAAATCTTTTCCTGTGTCTCAGGAAAAAGGTGGGCATAAATTGTGATTGTTCTCAAACTAAAATACATATGGACCTTTCTCAGAAAGATCCCTTTTACATCATTGCCACAAATGAACCATGTAGCGTTTGCAAAGTTTCTGTGAGAAAATTTAACCCCCAAATCGTGCCTTCTTACTGTTTAAAGTTGCTACTAAATAGCAGAGAACGACCTGCCCATTTAATCTGCTGCAAATGAAATAAAGGAATCATGACTGGAACTCTGTTCCTGTCTCTGATGTTATAAATGGGGCCAGGACCCCTCCCCCCAATTTTGAAGCAGATTGACAAAACTGGCTTTCCCCTCCAAATTGATGAAAGGTTTAGATCTGCTCTAGTATGGAGAAAAAAACCAAAAGCCCTCTCCCAAGGGAGGGTTGAAACCAGTGAGATAATATCTGACTTTTGTAAAACACTTTTTTGGGTAGAGAATAAAAAGCAACAGAAGTCTTGGGACTTCCCTGGCGATCCAGTGGTTTAGCCTGGGCAGGGGTTTGAACCCTGTTCAGGGAACTAAAATCCCACATGCCACGGAGGTGCAGCCAAAAAAAAAAAAAAGCCACAGAAAACTCTTCAACTGGTCTCTAGCTATCTTGGGGTCCAGATATTTCCACCCCATTCCTTATTTTAAAAGAAAAGGTCTAGCCTAGAGAAAGTTAAATGAGCTCTGATTTTGGCAAATGCCAAAGTTAGAAGCTACTCAAAAGAAATATAGTAGGAATCAAATAGGGCTATTCATCGCTTAACTTACAAATTTTAAATTCCAATGAATTACAAGTGATTACAAATCAATTGACAAAAATGCATACCTGAAAATCAGTTCCTTAAGAGAAGGAATTGTTTATGATCAGTTAATATTAAAGGAATGTTCAGTTCAATATTAGTTGTGTTTTTTTAAAGATGAAGATAAATTCTTCATCAGTAATCCAATTCAAAATTTTAGTTTTGACGTTAACCAGATTGGAGAATCTCAACTCATGTATATATATTCAGCAAGGGCAAAAGATATTTAACCACAGTTTCAGACTTAACGACCAAGAATTAACTACTCACCAAAAATGATGTAAAAATGACTTCTTTTTTTTTCAATAAAGTTTTGTTCGAAGAAGCTCTCTCATGGGGCTTCTGTTTAAAAAGACGGCAAGTTCATCTAGCCTTTATTTTCTCTCCTTCTATAGACCCAACATGATAGTAAAGGATAAAAAACAGTATGTAAACACACCAGGGGCGCTCCCCTGGTGGCGCAGTGGTGGAGAGTCCGCCAGCCGATGCAGGGGACACGGTTTCGTGCCCCGGTCCCGGAAGATCTCATGCCGCGGAGCGGCGGGGCCCGTGAGCCATGGCCGCTGAGCCTGCGCGTCCGGAGCCTGTGCTCCGCAACGGGAGAGGCCACAGCAGTGAGAGGCCCGCGTACCGCAAAAAAACACACAAGGGCAAAGGGAGCTGAGGAGAGCGCATCGATAAACGGGAGACTCCTGAAAATATTTTTGAAGTTAAAAGCAGTTGTGTATGGAGGAGTGATGACTAATTTAGCAGATGAGGACGCTGAAAGGACAGTTCATTCAACAGTGCTAAATCCTCACGTAGGAGATAAATTCCTAAGAAAGGAATAGCTGTATAAACACACATTATTTAAAAATATGGAGTTAAGTATGTGGGGTGAGGAGGCAGTCAGCTCTGTGGCTCTGTAGAGCAGGACTCAGGGATGGGAGAGAATAGGGCAGAAACTGCCGGGTTTATTCCAAGTGTATTATTTCATTCTGAGTGTAAAACTGTTTTTCTTTTCAAGCTCTATTTAATTTTATTTTGAATATTTAAAAATTTTTTAACATTATGGAAGGTAGATTTTGATTTAGCATAGGGAAAACTGCTTAGAGCTATCCTTCAGGGTAACAAGAAAAAAGAGCCCCTGTGTCCCCAGAGACTTTCAGCACTGGTGTGTCAAAAATGTGGTCAGCGGAATTAATATTGAGCATCCAGTCTATGCCACACACTTCTACAGATGTCATCTAATGTTTTGTCCCCACTAACCTTTGAGAGCTGAAGCTTAGAGAGCTAAATTTGCCCGAGACCAAGGGGCTGGTAGCAAACATAGGTCTGTTGATCCACAAACCAGAGGTTTTCCCATCCATCTCGTGGCTTCCCCATCACAGAGATTTACTCATGCCTTCCTGGGCATTTGTGTGCCTCAAGGTTTCCCTCCAGCACCTGGATGAGATCACAAGGTGGTGTGGTCCAGGTAAGAGGTAAAGGTGCCCCTGGGGGAACCAGGACTTTCTGGAACAGGATGCATTTGGGTGGAGCACTGTTGCAGATCATGGGGACAGCCCTGGCCCAAGTTTCTCTTTTCCCTGGATGCTGGATCTCTGGCCAGGCTGCCTTCCTGGGTTTCCCATTAGCTTCTCTCCAGTGGGGCAGGGGGGAGGCGTGAATGCCTCATATGAATAAATACTGTCAGATTATACCAGAATGGCTGCCCCCGTCTACTCTCCCACCATCAATGAATGAGGGTTTCCATATGCCCACACTCTTTTCAACACTTGTCATTAACTTACAATGTTGTGTTAGTTTCAAGTGTACAGCAAAGTGATTCAGTTATACATAGGGTTGGGGCAGGAGAGAATGAAAAGTTATTGCTTAATAGATACAGAGTTTCTGTTGAGGGTGATGAAAAATTTTGGAACTGGATAATGGTAATGGTTGCACAACACTGTAAATGTGATTAATGCCACTGAACTAAGATGGTTAAAATGTCAAATTTTATTTTATATACACTTTACCACAATAAGAAAAATTACCGGGCTTCCCTCGTGGTGCAGTGGTTAAGAATCCGCCTGCCAATGCAGGGGACACAGGTTCGAGCCCTGGTCCGGGAAGATCCCACATGCCGCGGAGCAACTATGCCTGTGTGCCACAACTACTGAGCCTGAGCTCTACAGCCCACGTGCCACAACTACTAAAGCCGCATGCCTAGAGCCCGTGCTCCGCAACAAGAGAAGCCACTGCAGTGAGAAGCCCGCACACCACAATGAAGAGTAGCCCCCGCTCACTGCAACTAGAGAAGGCCGGCGTGCAACAACGAAGACCCAAAGCAGCCAAAAATAAATAAATAAAATTAAAAAAAAAAAAAGAAAAAGTACCAAAAAAGTAAGTTAGCATCATATGTAATTGCAAATCTGGCTTTAGAGATCAGTAGTATAGGTGTTTAATTCTTTCATTAATTTTCTTTTAAAAGAAATGCTGCAAAACCACTGCTCTTGATATCATAGGGGAAGATATTATGTGGAAAATCACAGACACTGACAATCTTGACTTGAAAGTGATTTAGAAGAAGTAGACTCAATGGGCAAAAGTTTTAGGAGTACCTCGACTGATGTGTTTTACAGGTACACATACCAGATCCAGACAGACTTCTGTCTCCACAAAGGCCTCTTCTTATGTTTTGTTTTACAAGTTCCACCCTTCCATTTCACTTAAATAATTTCTGCAGAATGGATTTTGAGGGAGATAAAGAGATTAAGGCAGTGGTCCTAAACTTTAGAATGAGTATGAGGGTATATAGAGATCTTACTAAGAACAGAAGATTCTGACAAACACTTTCAAAATAAATCTGACAACTGATTTAAAAAAAAAAAAAGAGCAGAAGATTCCTGGGTCCCATCTCAGTAAATTCAGTAAGTCTGGTTAGGTCCAAATTTATTGAGTCCTGAGCTTTTATTTAGGCTTTGGGATGAGTGGTGCTACTAAAAGCTCTGGGTAGGCTACAGAACCCTAGGCTTAAGGCCAGAGAGACATGCATTGGAAAACAGCTCTGCCACTAATTATCTGTGCAATCTTGAGCAATTCTCTTTTTTTCTCTGGTTCTCAGTTCTCTCATCTGTAAAATGGGGTTAATGATAGCTGTTTCATAGGGTTGCTGTGAGATTAGAAATAGTGCCTATGTAACCATGCATAACAGTTAGGCCCTAACTTGATAAGTGGGGATTAATACTATTGGTGTAATATGACAGAGAGATGTCTGTGAAAATGTATAGTGTATAATAGACATTCGGCAACCATTAGCAGACTTTAAATACTGTAAGACAAGAAGAGCAAGAACCATATCTGTTCATCATTGATTATCAGGATCTAGTGTGTCAAAAACATCATATAGGAGGTGCTCACAAATAGTTTTTTAATGAATGAATGAAGTTCTCATCTCCTATCTCTGCCGATGTCAATGTTTGTTTTCCCAGTGTATATTTTCCCATTAGCACTGGTTGTATTGGAGGTTTGGGGAGTGTGTGCGTGTGTGTTTTAAGTTATTTTGAGTCCTCCATACACGTTTTGTTTTGTATTCACCTCAACACGGACTAAGTTGTCAGAGGTGAAATGGTTTTTAGAAATTTGAGGGAGTTATTGCCGAGAAGCCATCCTGCTCTAATGTGTTAGGATTCTGTACGTCTGATTCAGCGTTTTAAATAACCCCTTTATTATAAACGTAACATATATTCATTGCAAAAAATTTGAAAAGTACTAAAAAGAAGAAATAAGGAAGTAAAAATCACTGCTTACACCACTCACCCACAAGAACCACTGTTAACATTTTGGTGAATATTCTTCAAGCCCTTTTTATAACTCTGGATAATTTTAAGTGAAAAAAATTTGGATATGTATGTGTATGGCTGATTCACTTTGTTGTAGAGCAGAAACTAACACACCATTGTAAAGCAATTATACCCCAATAAAGATGTTTAAAAAAAAAAAAAAAAAAATTTGGAATTAGATGATAAAAGAAATTTTCACAGTTTGAGGGATGGGGAAGTAATTCTGGCTTATACATGAGTTAACTTGAATTTTCTGCTAACTAAAACAGCCTGTTTGTACATTGTACATCTGCTTTAATTATTAAAGGAAAGGGCACATCGACCAGAAGTAAAGAATGTCCATGTCAAAAATCAAGATTAAATGCCTTCTTTCCTGGGACGCCAATGCCGGTCCTCCTTCGACAGTAAGACTCCCTTCCCGGGCGCCAAGGCCATCCTGACTTGCTGTGCATGCGCTGATCTGCTATTTGAAACCTTGAAAGAAATATATCCCTGGTGTGGTTTTTTTGTTTGTTTGTTTTAACATTTATTTGGCTTCTCTGTAAAATTAGCAAGCTGATCCTAAAAATAATATGGAACCTCAAAGCACCCAGAGTAGCCAAAACAGTCTTGGAAAAAAAAAAAGAAAGTTGAAGCACTCAAAGTTTCCTATTTTAAAATTTACTACAAAGCAACCATAATCAAGACAATGTGGTATTGACAGAGGGATAGATGTACAGATCAATGGAACACAATAAAGGGTCCAGAAATAAACCTGTAAAAAAACCAAAAAAATTTTTATTTATTGGCTGCCTCGGGTCTTAGTTGTGGCACGTGGGATCTTCGTTGTGACATGTGGGCTTCTCTCTAGTTGTGGCGTGTGGGCTCCAGAGCGCACAGGCTTAGTTGCCCTGCGGCATGTGGGATCTTAGTTCCCCAACCAGGGATTGAACCCGTGTCCCCTGCATTGGCAGGCGGATTCTTAACCACTGGAGCACCAGGGAAGTCCCCCTGACGTGTTTGATGTTCCTTGTTCTGACAAGACATAAAGCTGTGCTGAAAACCATGGTTCTCCAGAGCAGTTCCTCAGAGTAATCTGAGAGGCTGTCTTCTGTCTATAGTGCTCACTTTGGCTCAAATAAAACTCTTTTCTATTCCTATTGTAGATTGTTTATTGATTATTTTCATCAACACAGATCACATATGCTCTTTTGCAATGTGTTTCTCTCAGTTAATATATTATCATAATTTTCATATCATTAATGTTCTACAAAAGAATGATTCTTTTTTTTTTAGGTATCTCAAAGTTTCTTTTTTAAATTTTTTTTTTATGGAAGCGTAGTTGATTTACAGTGTTGTGTTAATTTCTGCTGTATAGCAAAGTGACTCAGTAATACACATATATATATTCTTTACCTTTATGGTTTATCCCAGGATATTGAATATAGTTCCCTGTGCTATACAGTATGACCTTGTTTATCCATTCTATATGTAATAGTTTGCATCTACTAACCCCAAACTCCCAGTCCATCCCTCCCTCACTCCCCCTCCCTCTTGGTACCCACAAGTCTGTTCTCTACGTCTGTAGGTCTGTTTCTATCTTGTAGATAGGTTCATTTGTGCCATATTTTAGATTCCACATTTAAATGTTATCATATGGTATTTGTCTTTGTCTTTCTGACTTACCAAAATCATGATTCTAATGGCTGTGTGGTAGTCTATCGTACGGATGTATGGGTCATAATTCATTTAAACAATTTCCTGCTGTTGATTATTTATATTGGTTCAGTTTTTTAGCACTATAAATAAGGCTTTGGTGGCTAGCCTTTTATACAAATCTGTATACACATCTCTGAATTTTCCCCCTTAGGTTTGTAAAGCCTTTGTGATGTATCATCAAATTGCCCTCCGGAAAAGTTGCACAAATTTACATCCTCATTAGTAATATTTGAGAGTGGCTATTTCTCTATCGTTTCCCCATCGTTGGCTACTGTGTTTTAAAAAAATCTTTGCCAATATCACAGATGAAAAATAGTATATCATTTATTTTAATCATGTCGTTTTACTCTAGCAGAACGTAAATTGCATAGACAGTATTTTTACAACTTTGTAAAAAGATACGTACATATCAAGTGTGGAAGGAACCATAGAGAAATGTCAGCAGTTGTGTGAAGTGATATAATTCTATTGTTACACATTTTTTTAATTAAAAAAAAAAATCTCTTCTGCCGATCCGTAGTTGTTCTCCCAAATCCTTCCTCTCCCTCTTCTTGGGCAGAGTAGAGAGTCCATTTCTGAGCCTTGCAGCTGGATGTGGCCATGATTAAGTTCGGACTAGTAGGATATAAAAGGAAGTAATGGATACATTTTCTGAGTCACCTCTACCTTAAGCTCCTTATTTTAGATGCTGGCTCCTTCCTCTTTCCCAGGAGTAGCAACCCATCTTTGATTAAGCAAATAATGACCCCCTAGGGGATGGCAGAGCAACAGGGAACCTCCTACCTGTCCATAGCAAAGTCACCTCACCAGCCCAGACTGGCCGACCTGTTTTTAGGAGAAATTAATGTCATCGCGTTTGGGCCACTCTATTTTAGTATTTCTTTGTTATAGCAGCTTAGCTGTGACCCTAACAAACACAACCTTAAACCTCTGCCAAAGATTTGGGAGATTTTGGAGGTCATTTCACAGTTCATGGAGCTGAGTAGAGGCTAGTAGCAGAGCATGGAGCTGATTGGAAGTCACTATGCACTTTAGAGAATACCATAAAATATTGGTCTTTTCTATTCCTTCATATAAACTTTGATTTCACAAAAATTATATATTTAGTATATTTTAAGTTTAGAATGCTTAGAAATAACACCTGTAATCTGTTGCTATTTATTATAACTTATAACCTAAGACATAATAGATAATCAATATAATCTAAGTGTATTGATAGAACCCATCACAAAAAAATCACAAAAATCACAACTACGAGCGTACAGCCAACATCCTCCATTGGGGCTAAATTTTTCCCATTAATATTTTAAAGACTGCGTGTTCATCACTGGTTTTGCTACATTGTATATTCTTTTTTTAAATTTATTTTATTCAAATATAGTTGATTTACAATGTTGTGTTAATTTCTGCCCAGTGATTCGGTTATACATATAGGTACATTCTTTTCCATTATGGTTTATCACAGGATATTGAATATAGTTCCCTGTGCTATACAGTAGGACCTTGTTGTTTATCCATTCTATATATAATAGTTTGCATCTGCTAATCCCAAACTCCCAATCCATCCCTCCCCCACCTCTCCTCCCCTTTGGCAACCACAAGTCTGTTCTGTAGCTGCATTGTGTAACTTTAATGGCAATGATTGTACTATACATGATTATGACAATAGAAAGCATACATTAAAAAAAAAGAGATTCACATGAATACATTCACAACTGCTACAGTTGAATGTATTTGCAGTCACTACTCTGGACAGTACAGTATCAAGCAGGACTCTAAGAAGGCAGCCTTTGTCCCAGATGCTGAATGCTGGCAAGAGACTCCAGCATAGCACATGGGAAGTTCAGAGGGTACCCATCACAGCAGGTCACCCATTACCTCCACGAATGACTGGTTCCACAGCCCCAAGATGACCTTGATCCGTGATGTTCATCACAGTTACACAGCCAGCTATGACCCACCCTCTGCCAACATAAGGAGTTGGCACCTTAAATTTAGGGAAGGCACTGTGACTGCTGCCCCTCCACTGCTGAGTGATCCTCTCAAGGCACCCTCAGCAGTGCAAGGTGGCAGTGATCCCCAGTCTGCTCCTTAGAGAGGAAGCCCAGCTTCTGTGTGTCATGGTGATGTGGCAGAGACGGGACACTTGAGGACAGAGGGCATGGGTGTGCTTCCCAGCCCCACGTCTTGCTATTGTGAGAACCAGCGTGGGCCAGGGATACCATTTTGCATTCTGTTGTATTTTCTTTTAAATTTAAGATCATCATTAGCAATTCACTTGTTGCTCCATTGCCTTCATAATTCTCATTTTTACTGACTGTACATTATTTCATCAAATAATAGAATTTATCGAAAGAGCTCCTTATTGTGGACTCTTTAAGTAGTTCCATTTGTGTTACTGCAAAAATTGCTTCGATTAATATCTTTGTCAACTTAACTTTTTGCTTCAGTTGAATAATTTCCTTAGGAAATGGGGTAAGTTTTGACTACCTGTTATGGAAGACCAGAAGGATGTTGTGGCAACACTTTTTACATTAGCATTTTGCACCGGCCCCAGATGGGAAAGAGCAGAACTGTTCTTAAGTAGGAAGTGCTTAAATAAATTATGTTACATCCAATCAATAGAACACTAAGCATTAAAAAGAATGGGCGGCTTCCCTGGTGGCGCAGTGCTTGAGAGTCCGCCTGCCGATGCAGGGGACACGGGTTCGTGCCCCGGTCCGGGAAGATCCCACATGCCGCGGAGCGGCTGGGCCCGTGAGCCATGGCCGCTGAGCCTGCGCGTCCGGAGCCTGTGCTCTGCAACGGGAGAGGCCACAGCAGTGAGAGGCCCACGTACCGCAAAAAAAAAAAAAGAATGGGGATTACTCAGAATAGCCCAAAAGTAAAAACAATCCAAATGTCCATCAAATAATGAATAGATAGACAAAATGTGGTATAATACCCATACTGTGGGATCTCATTCAACCATAGAAAGGAACGAAGTTCTGATACATGCTACAGCATGGATGAACCGTGAAAACATTACGCTAAGTGAAGAAAGTCAGACGCAGAAGGCCTCAGATGATTCCATTTATATGAAATCTCCAGAACAGGCAAATCCATAGAGACAGAAAACAAGCTAAGTAGTCACTGGAGGTCGGTAGGAGGGAAGAATGGGGAATGATTGCTAATGGGTATGGGGTTTCTTTGGGGGATGATGAAATTGTTCTGGAATTATATAGTAGTAATGGTTCCATATCCTTGTGAATATACTAAAACCCCCTGAATTGTACACTTTAAACTAGTGAACTTGGGACTTCCCTGGTGGCGCAGTGGCCGATCCTCCTGCCGACGCAAGGGACACAGGTTAGATCCCTGGTCTGGGAAGATCCCACATGCCGCGGAGCAACTAAGCCCATGCGCCACAACTACTGAGCCCGCGTGCCACAACTACTGAAGCCCACATGCCTAGAACCCGTGCTCCGCAACAGGAGAAGCCACCACAATGAGAAGCCAGCGCACCACAACAAAGAGTAGCCCCTGCTCGCTGCAACTAGAGAAAGCCCGTGCGCAGCAACGAAGACCCAACACAGCCATAAATAAGTAAGTAAGTAAATAAATAAATAAAATAAAAAATAAGTGAACTTTATGGGATGTGAATTCTATCTCAGCTAAAAAAAGAATGAGGAAGATGTCTATTGATATGACCTCTTATTCATTGAAAAAAGCAAAGTTGCAGAGCAATATCTAAAGTATACCATTTTGGTGGAAGTCTTCTTTTCTATCTGTAGCGGTTGATATTGTAAGGCTTCCCCAGGACTATGTCGGTCCTGCCCCAATTCTGCCATAGGTTCAGCTGCCAGAGCAGCCCCTTGCTCTTGGAAGCAGGGTACTTGCTGTGTGCTGGGAGCTGAGATGGTGTGTAAGGACTTCTACGTACTGTGTCATTATTCCCATCGTTTCAGATAACACAACTGAGAGGGTAGAGAGACTAGGGGCTTGCCAGGGTTATACAGCAAGGAGAGCGGCTCCACCGGGAAAGAACCCAAGCCTGTATAACTACGGGGAAGGTGAGCCGGAGGCTTGGATGCCTGGAGGAAGCTCTGCGCTTCATTTATTCTCTGTAGACCCGCCGGCCAGGGGTGCGGAGGCTGCTTCCCTCAAGGTAGCACAGATTGTAAGAATGCTGGTCTGTGAATTTACACTAAGTCAGTGAGGGCCCTTTATTTGAGAACAGTAGAAAGGGGATTTCAGAGCGTCATCTTGCCTGAGGCAAGGCCCTTATCTCTTGATGGGAATATTCCAGTAGTTCCTGACTGGTCCTCTTAGCTGTCTGAACATTCCATGCTCCTTCACGAAGCTGCTCTTGCTGTTGTTCTAACTAGAAAACTCTTCCTGCCCACCAGCCACTCAACAGACTCCTACTTACTTGTCAAAACCCAGCTTATAAGTCTCTTCTGTTGTTGTCTCCTTAAAAACACCATTTATAGTTGCCCCTCCTAGAGCCTTTACAATAATGCTAGTAATATTAATACTAGTAATTATCATTCAGTGAGACCCCACTATGTGCTAGGCAGTTTTAAGTATTGATGTACTTTGTCCTTTTCATTCTTATGGGAATTATGCAATAAAAATATAATTATTTACATTTCTTTCAGAGGAAGAAACAACCTAAGTGAGGTTAGGAAATTTGCCTGAAGTCACACTACCAGGATGTGAGGAAACGGGTCTTTCTGACTCCAAAGTTCATACTTTTCCCCTTTCCCCACATCCCCTCTCCTGCAACAATCACCTTGAATTGCAAATGCTACTTGTCACTGTCTCTGTCATTGCCTGTGAGCCCTAGAAGGCATTTGGTGACTCTGATTTCAGAACTGCGACCCCACTGCCCAGTACAGGGTCTGCTTCCAAGTGCCCAGTCCTAAAAGTGTAGTAGGAGTGAATTGTTCCATTTGCAGAAACCCGGCCTGGAAAGTAAAAGCAGTAAGTTTGTCCAATCTCTACAGATGGGACAGGCCCGCTATCTCCTCTGGAAAGGGGATAAAGGAGCAGGTCTTGCCTCCTTGACGACTTGCAGATGTTTCCTGAGGCCATGAGAGCATTTCTGCTTCTTGCCAGTTCATGTGGCTGCTGGGAAAGCTGGTTCCATGGTTCTGCTGGTGGGAATGTCAACAGCCACCTCTAGCCAGCCCTCTGGAAATTGCCCTGAAGTATGAAGGCCAGGAGAGGGCCCCCAGAGGATGGAGGCCCCATCACCACTTTGGTGGATTCTTGCTGAAGCCCAGAAGGAGCTTTGTTGTCGAGAGAGCAGGACCTGGCAATGCAGACCTCCAGCTCTGTAGTCTGTTCTAGCTTTGAAAACCATCTCCACCACTTACTAAATCTCTGGCCTTGGGGCAAGTTTCTCAACTTTTCCAAAGCTCGATTACTTCATTTTTACCGGAGAGGAATTGCCTTTTTTTCAAAGTTATAGATAAAAAGAAATAATGCACTGAAAACCCTTACCACCAGGCCTAGCAAGTGTCCGCATATAACAGCTGTGACATTAATGATGAAAATAACAATAATAATAGTTGTTATCATTAAACTATCCTGGGTAGATTTTTGTTGTTTGCAGCTAAGAATCCTAACTGATACAGTTAAGGTTATTCCTTGAGGGAGCAAGGCAGCTTTCTAGGAGGACAGGCCGCTTGGGCCAGATGGGCAGTTTCCGCAGGTCCAGCACAAGTGTGACGGAGAAAGTGACCTCCCATCCTTTGGGTGTGAGCGCGCGCTATTTCTTCTCTGTAACCCAACTCGCAGAGTAACCTGGGAAGGGGAGGCCTGGTCAAGACTCCATCCCCACTCTTCTGAATCTTGGGTAGCAAACGATCATTTTTCTATCCCAACCACCTAATGCAGAATTGAGCAATTAGCAGTTATGAAAGTGATGTTTTACTCTTTGAAGAAAGGGAATAATAATTTTATATTGAATAACATTTAAAAGGAAAGCATTGGGCTTCCCTGGTGGCGCAGTGGTTGAGAGTCCGCCTGCCCATGCAGGGGACACGGGTTCGTGCCCCGGTCCGGGAAGATCCCACATGCCGCGGAGTGGCTGGGCCCGTGAGCCATGGCCGCTGAGCCTGTGCGTCCGGAGCCTGTGCTCCGCAAGTTAGAAAGCACTTTCACAAGGATTATTTTATTTACCTTATCTAAGCACACAAATACTCATGAAAAAGAAGATGGGCTTTATTTCAGTTTTATTTAAATCTTTCTTGAGCTCTTCAGGTTTTCATCTATAGACCTCCAGTCAGCTCTCTGTATCCGAGGATGGGAAACTTGTAGATTCTGAGAGCTAACTGTTTATTAAAGGACAAGTCTTAGAGATGGTAAAAAGTAAATTGGAATTGGTACTGGCTGTTTTTCTTCATCCTTGAAGAAAACCCTAGTCGTGGGGCCCAGTTCACACTGGGCAATGTCTCCCTGAATTCAGCCATTAACAAGAGGACACTAGAACAGTAGACAGGTAGCCTTTCAAGGGCCTTTCAAGGGCACAGTGAGGAGGTTTAAAAAAAAGAAACAAAAGGAAGATAGACTTGTACAGTTTGGGTTTCTAATATTTTCGTTGGACATTCCTTCACATATATTTTTCCATGTCTCGACTAGATTTATCTTTATCATTTTTAAGCTTCTCATAGTATTCCTTCAAGTGAATGGGCCAGAGTTTGTTCATCTGCCTGTCATTTGGTGCCTGGGTAGTTCTAACTTTCTGCTATTATATATACACTATCAACCTTTATTAAAACAAGATTTTTAAAATTATTTATTTATTTTTGGCTGTGTTTGGTCTTTGCTGCGTGCGGGCTTTCTCTAGTTGCGGCGAGCGGGGGCTACTCTTCGTTGTGGTGTGCAGGCTTCTCACTGTGGTGGCTTCTCTTGTTGTGGAGCACAGGCTCTAGGTGCACGGGATTCAGTAGTTGTGGCTCATGGGCTCTCTTAGAGCACAGGCTCAGTAGTTGTGGCGCACAGGCTTACTTGCTCCGCAGCATGTGGGATCTTCTCAGACCAGGGCTCGAACCTGTGTCCCCTGCATTGGCAGGCGGATTCTTAACCACTGCGCCACCAGGGAAGTCCAAAGCAAGATTTTAAATCAATCTTTGTAAGTACGCCCTTGGAATAAATTCCTGGAAGCAGATTAAGGAGGCAACGGATAAGAATAGGGCTTCTTGGCCTTTCCTGAAGGTTAGATCATCCTGAAGGAAGATAAAACCAATGCGTGGAGATTGCCCACATGTTCTTTCAAGTCTGAAATGGGAAAAAAATGCAGAAGCAGTGCCAATGAGGTGACAGGACAATTTGCTGAGCCAGGCAGAATTTTCTGGAAGGGGCTGGATTTTTCTTTTCTGTGAGAACATCCTCAACTGATATCCCGGTCCTTAGACCCTCAGTCTATCCAGGGCTACTCCACCTCCTCAACTACCTCTGCTGGAATTGTACCTTGGCAGTTAGCACAGAGCTGGGCACTCTCTACAATTTCCCGTGAATTCCCAAGAGAGAGTCAAATGCCTGTTTTGGGTGGGAATCAATGTTTTACCGGAACAAGGCAACATGGTGGAGGGAGCACAGCACCCACCCTGGAGTCAGGAGCCCAAGCTCCAGGCAGGGCCTTGCCATCAACCTGTTGACTCCGCAAGCACTCCCTCCCACCCCAACCTTGGAGTGCTGACGACTGAAATTACACAATTTCAGATGCATTCCTCTGGATCAGGACTTTGACTCTTGATAAAACACAGGAGAGGGCACAGTGCCATTTATACCCCACGGTGAACGACTGTATCATCTCTGGCTCTGAGAACAAGCCTGATGGGGGAAGGAGGTGAAGAGTCCCAGTGAAGCCCCTGAAAGCAAGAGAAAGGGCCCCAGGAAGCAGGTGAAGCTCAGAGTCCAGCCTTTCACAAAATCTCTTAAAACCTAGGCTTCCTTCTCTACTGCCTCTGACCTGTGGGACTCCCCCAGGAGTGCAGTGCCCCCAGGGGAGTTGCAGACAAGGCCCCTCAGTGTTGTTGGGCTTCAACAGAACCCTGGGATGGATGTTTCCTGTTGGATTTTAGACTAGAACCGCAGGTCCCAGTGGAGTTTTCCAGTGACCCCATCCCAGCCACATTGCATGTGAGCACCTGGCCTTCACAGTTATCCTCACAAAGATGCTGTGATTCCTGCTCTGTGGAGGCTCTGCTACTCTGGCAGTAGACTTGGCACCGTGATTTAATCTTTAGCCAAGCCCAGTGCAATACGCTGTGGCTCAGACCACGACCGCCTCTCAGATTTTATCTCCTCCCCCGCTTCCCATCATTCACGATGTTCTATCCTGGCTCTTCTCTTCCTCAAATACACTAAGCTTGTTCCTGCCCCGGAGACTTTGCCTGCCGCGTTCCCTCTTCTTAGATCATCCCATGCTCACCATCTTGTCCTCATTCAACCTTCAGTTCAGTGGGCACCTTTCCCAAGAGGTCATGCTGCCCCTTGGGTCCTTTTACTATCCCATTATCAGCCTATGTTTTCTTCTTAGCACTGTCATTTCCTCAAAGTATTTTTTTCATTTATTTCGCCACATACTGTCTGACTCCATAACCAGAACATCAGCTCCACAAGGGCAGGGTCAAAGGCTATTCTGTTCTCTGCTGAGAGCTGGCAAATACAGGGGAATCCGTCCAAAAATCCCAGGCAGAGCTGCCCCCGCCCTTCTTCATTCGGTTTTCTCATTCTTCTCCTGAGTGGGATAAACCACGGGAGAGAGCCCTGGCTGGACGGCATGCAGATCAGGGTTCCTGCCTAACTTGGTAGTTTCACTTACGGGGTGACTTGGGCCACCTCCTCTACCCAAGCCTGAAGAAGCAGCAGACTGGACCCACTGGGCAGAAGCTCATAGAGACAGACTTGAGGTGGATGTAAATTGAACTTTTTTGAACAGAGCTGCGGGAGGCCGAAAGAACACGCTGCTGCTTACCTCGGCTAGCTTTACACCTGGTCCATCCCTCCACGGCCCATTCACAACCCTCTGTGTCCATGGGGCCTGCCTGCCAACCTGCAAGCTCGCTGAGCTCACAGGTACTTGGAACTGGCCTCAACACGGATGCTGGGGACTTAGCATTGCTGAGGGAACTAGATCGGATGATCTTTGTGAGCCATTTCATCTCCAATTTCAGGGCCTTGGCAGAGAGGAGTTTATTTCTAATCCTCCGCCTGTGGCCTACAGGGCCTTCAGGGAGTGACAGACTGGATTAAGATGCTAATTTTGTGCCAGGGTTAAAGTTCGGTGACCCACAGCGCCAGTGCACTGGTGAGTAACCACATCTGTCCCGCCATCTCTTTGCTTTGCACTGAAAAGCTGATCGACTGAATCAGGAGTGCAGCACCTCGAAAAAATATGAGTTCCAGACTTGGTTCTGTTGCCAAGTTACTGTGTGAGTTTGACTAAGTTCTTTCCCTCTCTGAGCCTTGGTGTGTATTTCTGGAAAAATGAGAATATTTGTATTAGACCTAGATGCTTTCTAAGGGCCTCTCTTGGGATCCTAACATTCCAGGAGGCCACCCAGCAAACCTCAGACCTGTGGCCAGGGCTTGTGCCAGGCTCCAATTCTTCAGCAGGACATCTTTCTTAGTGGACAGCCTGGCTAGGAACCAAGACCCCCGACATCCATCATCAAAAGCTCAAGTCTTCTCTGAGTGTCTTTGTTTAGCCACAGCATTGGCTGGGCAGATGATATTGGCATGCAAGCTTCTCAGTGGGCAGAGCCCGGCATGTCTATCAGGAGAGAGATGAGCTGAAATCTGGTCCAGAGTCACCCTGGAGGCTGTCCCACCAATGCCCCTGACAGGGCTACTCATCCAAGGGGCAGGAGAGGGAATTAAAAAAAAAACTATTTTTAATTGATGTATAATTGATTTACAATGTTGTACTAATTTCTGCTATACAGCAAAGCGATTCAGTTATACATATATATATATATATATACACATTCTTTTTAATATTATTTTCTGTTATGGTTTATCCCAGGAGATTAGATATAGTTCCCTGGGCTATACAGTAGGACCTTGTTGTTTATCCATTCTAAATGTAATAGTTTGCATCTGCTAACCCCAGTCCATCCCTCTCCTTCTCCCCCACTACCCTTGGCAACCACAAGTCTGTTCTCTATGCCTGTGAGTTTGTTTCTGTTTTTTAGATAGGTTCATTTATGTCCTTTTTTTAGATTCCTCTTATAAGTGATATCATATGGTATTTGTCTTTCCCTTTCTGACTCACTTCACTTAGTATGATAATCTCTAGTTGCATCCATGTTGCTGCAAATGACATTATTTTGTTTTTTTTTTGGCTGAGTGGCATTCCATTGTATATATGCACCACATCGTCTTTATCCATTCATCTGTCCATGGACATTTAGGTTGTCTCCATGTCTTGGCTATTGTGAATAGTGCTGCTATGGACATAGGGGTGCATGTATGTTTTTGAATTATAGTTTTGTCCAGGTATATGCCCAGTAGTGGGATTGCTGGGTCACATGGCAACTCTATTTTTAGTTTTCTGAGGAACCTCCATACTGTTTTCCATAGTGGCTGCACCAACTTACATTTCTACCAACAGTGTAGGAGGTTCCCTTTTCTCCACACCAGGAGAGGGACTTTGTGCCACTGTCACTGACAGTGTAGGGACTCCTTGGGTGGCCTTTATCCCAAGACCTCCCTGGGTGTGGCAACCTCCCTGTGTTCCTGCACCTGGAGTGGAAAGGGGATGTTGTGAAAAGGAGACTTTTCGTCATGCCCTGTGTTGATTTCATGATGTTTTATAGTTTCATTCTGCTTTCCCGAAATTCATCTGAATTAATCTTAGGCACAACCACTTTGGAAGAACAGGAAAGCCTAGTACTGGGTTCCTGGGACCATTCTCTGTCCTGAGCCGGCTCTTTCTTTCACCCTGTAGGGTTCTTACAGGGAGAGTGAGAGGCTCAGAAAACCCAGTCGTTGAGTAAACATTTCCCAAGTATCTTCTCTGAGCTAACTCCAGGCTGGGAATTGGGGATTAAAAATGAACCATTACCTTTTTAATGCTCTGTGTAATACACATACCTATGCAAACACAGGGGTTAGATTCTCAGAGGAAAAGACTTTAAAATTTTTTATTTATTTATTTATTTTTGGCTGTGTTCGGTCTTCGTTTCTGTGCGAGGGCTTTCTCTAGTTGCGAGAGCGGGGGCCACTCTTCATCTCAGTGCGCGGGCCTCTCACTGTCGCGGCCTCTCTTGTTGTGGAGCACAGGCTTCAGACGCGCAGGCTCAGTAGTTGTGGCGCACGGGCCTAGTTGCTCCGCGGCATGTGGGATCCTCCCAGACCAGGGCTCGAACCCGTGTCCCCTGCATTGGCAGGCAGATTCTCAACCGCTGCGCCATCAGGGAAGCCCAAAACTTTTCATGGTACATAAATCTTTCAGATCACCACTAAAGGAACTGATACACTGGTTTTATGAGAATATAAAATAAATGAATACTACAAAATAAATGAATACTAAAATTTTACAAATGAATCAGACATAGTCCATGCTCTCAGGGAGTTTGGATAAATACTTTCACCCCACTGAGCCCCCGTCCTGCAAAATGAGTTAATGTTCCCTTTCCAGTGTTGTTAGACTTTGCAACAATTTGAATTTCAGATAAACAATGAATAATATTTTAGTATAGGTATGTCTCGTACAATATTTGTGGTATGGTAAAAAAATTCTTCATGGTTTATCTGAAATTCAAATTTGACTGGCATCTTGTATTTTATCTTGCAACCCTACCCCTGTCCAAACTAGTTCAGGAATTTTATGAGGTACAAAAGGAATAATATGTGAATTAATAATGTATGAATGTGCTTTACAGTTTACAAAATTCTACGTCAGCAAGACAGCATTGGATTGCATTGCTTTGATGGAAAAGGTTCTCTTGCAGGCCTGTGAATCTGTTCTCACTATGGAGATCCCAAGACATGAAGAGAAAGATCCCATGCTGCATCCAGATGAACACTTTTTACTCCAGGGCAGTGGACCCAAACCAGTCACACAGATGGAGCCTGGAGCAGCACAGGCAAAAAAGCCCCGAGGGTTTGGTCTGCAGAAAAGACTCAAAACAAGACCCCCTAGGATGTAAAAGCATCTTCTGGCTGCATTCTCAGAAATATACTGTCTAAAATGCTGTCTGTGCTTCTCAGACCCACCCCTGGAAGATTAAAAAGGATAGGAATGGGCTGGATTTGGGCTGGGCGGGGTGTTGGAAACCAGCATCCTGGCAGGGACAGGAGGGATGAGAGGGGTTTAACTCAGAGATCTGTGGACTCAGGAAACATGTCATAGGTTTCTCATCTAGCGTGGGTCCTGCTTTCTGGAAGGTGCCACTCCCATCTGAGCTGTCATTTTTGCTTTGGTAAAGGGCTCCAAGCAGACATTCCTTTTTTGTCTAGTCAAGAAGCAGGGCACCAATTGCAACAGCAATTGTTCAAAACGTGAAGACTGGACAGGCCCTTGGAATCCCCACTCCTCCTTCCTTCTGTCTTCCAGATGGGGAAACTGAAGACCAGGCTGAAAAGTGACTCACTTGAAACCATGTAATAAGTCAGGGGCAGAACTGGGGCTGGAACCCACACCTACTGCTTCCCAACTCAGGGTAGGATTCACTTCAGCCCATCCTCTCCTAAGATCCCCTCTCTTTGGGCAGCCCCCCAAGCAGCCACAGTCCCCCAAGGCCAATAATCCAGAGACACTGCTGAGAAACATTTGTCTCTCACACTGTTTAATCACAGTGGTGATCATCCGCTGGGGGACAGTACTTACTAGTTTGCAAAATACTTTCAGGTCATTTATCTCCCCTTCCATCCACTTCTACCTTCCTACGCCCTATACTTTCTGCACTTGTCAACCCCTTAACGTGCAGTGCTCTCCCAGGGAGAGGCAGTTTTTGTGGTGGTGGAACCCTGACCTCTGGAGCCAAACTGCATGAGACTGAAGCCTGGTTTAGATGGTGTGGCCTTGGGCAAGTGATAGAACAGGGGGTTAAGTGTGCCTCAGTCTCCTCATTCATGATGTGGACATGGTTATAATAGTATCTACCACAGAGTTCTTATGTGACGATTAAATAAGTTAACTTACACCAATTTTTTATAAGGGTTTTTGTTTGTTTGTTTGTTTTTGGCTGTGTCACTTGGCTTGTGGGATCTTAGTTCCCTGACCAGGGATTGAACCCAGGCCCTTGCCAGTGAGAGAGCACAGTCCTAACAACTGGACCACCAGGGAATTCCCTTAACTTGCACTTACAACAGTTCCTAGCACATTGTTAGGGCTTTACAAAGATCACCTACCATTACTATTATGGTTGTTTTTGTTGTTGCTATTTCAGAGCTCTGTTCCATGACCCCAGAGCCCTTCTCCTCCTCATTTCTGTTCTTCCCTCAAGACTCATCTCAAATTCCTCTCCCCTAGGAAGACCTCTCTTTTTTTTGGGGGGGGTACGCGTGCCTCTCACTGTTGTGGCCTCTCCTGTTGCAGAGCACAGGCTCCGGACGCGCAGGCCCAGTGGCCATGGCTCACGGGCCCAGCCGCTCCGCGGCATGCGGGATCTTCCCGGACCGGTGCACGAACCCGTGTCCCCTGCATCGGCAGGCGGACTCTCAACCACTGCGCCGCCAGGGAAGCCCGGAAGACCTCTTTGATCCTTTTCCTTTAGCAGAGTTAGATGTTCTCCAACATCTACTAAACTTATTTAAATGCATGCATTTGCCTATTTTCCGGTCTCCCTCCCTGTCTAAGCTATGTTCTTCGTCCCTGTCTTTGTCCACAACACCAAGCATAGGGTCACGCAGATCTGCGTGCTTCATTGATGATTGTGCAATGAGTGATCCTATTGATTTCCCCATCTAGAAATCATTCTTGTTTTCTTTCTTTCCCCCACCCCACACCCAACCCAATAGCAAGTCTTGACACCCCACATCTAAAATTGATCCTGAATCTTCTCTAGGCCCGTGCAGGCCACCACCTTCTCACACCTGGACCACTCAGCCTTCTCACCGTGCTCCCACCCTTGCCGCCCTCTGATCCACCTCCATCTCCTTCTGAAAATTCTCCCTGGACTTCAAACTGCTCTTAGAAGAAAATGCAACCTACTTACATGGCTACAGAGCTCTGCATTTCCAGCTCCCATCTTATTTCATACCACTTAATACACTCTCCCTCAATATTCTTTGTGTGTTCTGGCCTCCTTTCAGACCCTTTCCCACCTCATGGCCTTGCACTTGCTGTTCCTTGTGGCTTTTGCAGAATCAGCTTCTTTTGATTTCGGATTGAATGCTACATCCTCAGAGATGCTTTCCTTGACCACCCTAAGGGAATGTTTCCCAGTTTCTCTGCGTCACAGCACCCTTTTATCTCCCTTGTAGTATTTATCATAAGCTGTAAATACCTTGCTTATTTAACTGTTTATATGTTAATTGGTTATCTCACTTGATATATTGTAAGCACCATGAATGCAAGGTACTCTCCCTTTTCTTGTGTTGTTCACTAGGGTATCTCTCGATCAGTGTTTACTACATTTCTGCTGAATGAATGAATGAATAAATGAATGAATGGATTAAATCCTCCTAGCAGCACAATGAATAGACCAGGCATTATAGGCTCACTTTACAGATGTCAAAACTGAAGCTTAGAGAGATGGATTCTTGCCCTAGTCACATAGACTGGAAGTAGCGTAGCCAGGCCCTAGATTATGAGCTCTTCCCGCTAGACTATTTCACCTTGAGGGGAGATAGACTCTGGGTTGGGAACCCAGCTTGGCTGATTCATAGACTAATTCTACAACATGGGACCCGAAGGCAGAGATTCCAAAGTTCCTATCTCTAAAGAGGTGCCTGTTTGTGGCTAAGGATTACAATCAGTTCCGAATTCCAGGCTGCACTGAGGCATCACACACACCTAATAAATACCCAGCGATCACAAGAAAAGTGCAGTGACTGCTTGAGGAAGAAAATCAAACCCACAGGCCTGAGAGCTGGCCCGATCTCCCAGGGTCCTCTTCAGAGCTGTTCTAATTTAGGCCTGATGGAATGGGAAAGATGTTGTTTCTAGTTCCTTTAGTTTCATGTGGCCTCATTTGGCAGATTTTTGAGGTCTCAAATACTGCCTGAGATCGGACCTTGATTATTGTTATCATTTAAAATACTGCCTTGGCCATTGGTAAAGAGCTGAGAGCAGGGTACCATTTCTTTGATTCCGGGAGGAAAGTTCCTGTTGAGGGGGCCTGGTGACATTAAAAAGCCCTGGACCAGAAGCCAGAAGGGCAGTGATGTGGGTGGGAAGGGCCTGGATTTCCCAGCCAGCAGACACTCTGTCCCTCGCTGGCCCTCAGCTGCCACCTTTGTGAGGAAAGATTTGGGTCTGTTGGTGGCCTGACAGGCAGAGGGTTTGGATCTGACCCCGGCTCCGTCACTAATGTGCAGCATGGAATCTGGTCAAGGCCCTTTCCTCTCTGGGTCTTGGTTTATCACTGGTCCAAGGACAGGTTTGGAGGGGCTAATTCCCGAGTCCTCTTCCAGCTCTGATATTTGCTCTTTCTTTGGCTTTTTTCAGGAAACATTTGCTCCCCACTAGGACTGGGTTTCCTTATCTTCCAGCCCTCAGAAGTCAGCATGAAATCAACATGGCTACCTTAAAATAATTCAACAAAGAGCATCTTAGTCCCAAAAGCCTGGGTTTCTCAGGGACACCCGGGGAGCCAGGTGTGTACTCCTGCCACTCTCCTAGCCCTAGATACTAGGTATACATTCCAATGACAGGTACTCACTCCAGTGAAGGAGGCTCTTCCAGAGGGCCGAGGTCATGGGGAGTATGAATACTGGGCATTGACCCCCAAGTTCATTGTATTCTCCTGGCCTTGACCCACTATGTGAAAAGACAAGGTTTAGGAAAATCAGATATGTTCCAATGTCTCCTGAGTGTTTACTCTGGGGCAGGTTTTAGCTCAACATTTTGTATACATTGCTTTGTTTGACCTCGACCTGTGAGATAGATATTATGATCCTCATTCTACAGAGGAGGACGTTGAAACACGGAGCTAAAGTGACTTGTCCAAAGTTATACAGCTAGAAAGACCAGGATTGAGCCAGGCACTCTTTTTTTTTTTTAGATTTTATTTATTTATTTATTTATGGCTGCGTTGGGCCTTCCGTTGCTGTGTGTGGGCTTTCTCTATTTGCAGCGAGTAGGGGCTCCTCTTTGTTGTGGTGCGAGGGCTTCTCATTGCGGTGGCTTCTCTTGTTGTGGAGCACAGGCCCTAGGCGTGCAGGTTTCAGTAGTTGTGGCATGTGGGCTTCAGTAGTTGTGGCACGTGGGCTTCAGTAGTTGTGGCTCGTGGGCTCTAGAGCGCAGCCTCAGTAGTTGTGCTGCATGGGCTTAGTTGCTCCTTGGGCCAGGCACTCTTTACTGCTGCACTGTCTCTCCTAATAACAATAGCAATAAAAATTAAAGTTGAGGAAGTTCAGTAAGCAGTTGTGGAAATCACTCTGGACCTGAGGACTAAAAAAATGGCTATGAATCCTAGTTCTTCCATTTATTAGTTTGGTGACCTTGGGCAAGTCATTTGAATTCTTTAAGCAATAGTTTACCGACCTATAAAGTGGGGATAATCACTCCTACCTCACAGTATAAGATTAAAAGGGATAATGCACATGAAGTGTTTTGCATGGATGTCTGGCATATAATAAGTGCTCAGTAAATGTTAGTCACTCTTATTATTACACTATTACTATTACTACTACTACTAATAATAATAATAATACCACCACCACCTTCTCTCCAGAGTGGTTGCAAAGCTCAAACAAGACAATGATTGGGAAAGCTTTGTGTGTTCTGCACCTGTCAGTAATCCCCTGTATTATAATTATAGCAACCTAAGGGAAAGAGTTATCTGTGAAGCTCTGACCCCATTCCTCCTCTAGATGGTTCAAATTCTTTGCTCTGCAGCCAGTGCTGATGACGAGTGAGGGTTTGATTTGGTGCCCACTGTGAATGACGTCCTTCAGTGGATCTCCAAGAACTGCAGTAAATGCTTTTCTGAGCTTATTTTAGCATCAGAAGGACTTTGAAGCAGGATTTCAACATTTAGCTTCCTTGGGGAAGGCACTTTGCAGTTAATGTGAGTTTACAACTTAAAACTTTCTCTTCCTCATCATCTTGAGAAGAGATACCATGGAGGCAGATCCAGGATGTGGTTGGCAGACATATCCCCAGATCCAAATGAGTTCTATTGTGAGTTATTTCTGATTATTTAAGTAATATGTGCTTACTGAAAAAAAAAAAAAAAAAAGAAAAATGTGAAAAAGTATGAAGGAGAAAAAAATGTAAATACCTATAATACAATCATTCAGAGACAGAGATTATTAATGTTTTGGTATATTCCCTTTTATTCTTTTATTTTATGTATATATAAAATGTTATATTCATATTAATATATAGTTAATACTATATATAATTAATAATATATTCATATAATTAATAATATATTCATGTATCATTTATACTATGTAAAACAATATATGAATATAGTAATATATGAATATATATTTGCATATTATTTTACATAATTGAGATCATAGTACAAATAACCATGTAACCTATTTTTTAATAAAATTATTTTTTTATTGCAGTTTTTGGTTCACAGCAAAATTGAGAAGGTATAGAGATTTCCCATATATCCCCTGCCCCACACATGCATAACCTCCCTCACTATTAAGAGAGAGCGGTACACTTGTTAAACTTGATGAACCTACACTGACACATCATATTCACTCAGTCCATTATGGTTTACTCTTGGTGTTGTAAATTCTATGGGTTTGGAGAAATATATAACGACATGTATACATCATTATAATATCATTCAGAATAGTTTTGTTTGCCATAAAAATCCTCTGTGCTCCACTTATTCACCCCTCCTCGCCCCACCGCACCCTGGCAACCACTGAACTTTTAACTGTCTTCATAGTTTTGCCTTTTCCAGGATGTCATGTAGTTGGAGTCATACAGTATATAGACTTTTCTTTTCTTTTTTTTTTTTTTTTTTTGCAGTACGCGGGCCTCTCACTGTTGTGGCCTCTCCCGTTGCGGAGCGCAGGCTCAGCAGCCATGGCTCACGGGCCCAGCCGCTCTGCGGCATGTGGGATCTTCCCAGACCGGGGCACGAACCCATGTCCCCTGCATCGGCAGGCGGACTCTCAACCACTGCGCCAGCAGGGAAGCCCCTATATAGACTTTTCAAATCAGCTTCTTTCACTCTGTAATACTCATTTAAGTTTCCTCTATGTCCTTTCATGGCTTGATAGCTCATTTCTTTTTAGTGCCGAATAATATTCCATTGTCTGGATGCACCACAGTTTATCCATTCACCTACTGAAGGGCATCTTGGCTGCTTCCAAGTTTGGGCAGTTATGAATAAAGCTGCCGTAAACATCCTCGTACAGGTTTCGGTATGAACATAAGTGTTCAACTCCATTGGGTAAATACCAAAGAAAACAATTGCTGGATCATATGTTTAGAGTATGTTCAGTTTTGTAAGAAACCACCAAAGTGTCTTCCAAAGTGGCTGCACCATTTTGCATCCCACCAGCAGTGAGTGAGAGTACCTCCCGCTCCACATCCTCTCCTGTATTTAGTGTCGTCAGAGTTTTGGATTTTGGCTATTCTCAGAGGTGTATAACCTATTTTTTCCACAAGTTTATATTGTAAGCATTTCCTTCATGAATATCAGGGGTTTTTTTGTTTTTGTTTTTTTTAAAATAAATTTATTTATTTATTTTTGGCTGTGTTGGGTCTTCGTTTCTGTGCGAGGGCTTTCTCTAGTGGCGAGCGGGGGCCACTCTTCATCGCGGTACGCGGGCCTCTCACTGTCGCGGCCTCTCTTGTTGCGGAGCACAGGCTCCAGACGCACAGGCTTAGTAGTTGTGGCTCACGGCCCCAGCCGCTCCGTGGCATGTGGGATCTTCCCAGACCAGGGCTCGAACCCGTGTCCCCTAGCATTGGCAGGCAGAGTCTCAACCACTGTGCCACCAGGGAAGCCCCCATGAATATCAGTTTTTATGGATGTATAGTGTTCCAACATAGGGAGGGCATAACAGCACAAAGTATTTAACCTCTCCTTACCGTTATCTGTTTATTTTTTTATGTTTTGGCCGAGCCACTTGGCTTGTGGGATCTTAGTTCCCACATCAGGAAATGAACCCGGGCCCTCGACAGTGAGAGCGTGGAGTGCTAATCACTGGACCGCCAGGGAATTCCCTGTTATCTGTTAAGATTTTTCTAATTTTCATTATTATCCATAACACTCTGATGAACATTTTCATACATAAAGCTTTATTTACATCTAATTGTTTATTTCTCTTGAATGGATTCTTTAAAGTGGAAATAACGAGTCAAAGAGTACAAACACTTTTAAGGCTTCCTGGAAAGGTTGTATCATTTTACATTTTACATATCATTTACATTTTACATTCTCATCAGTTATGTGAGGCATTCCCTTGCCAGCAACAAGTATTACCAGTTTTAAAAAATTCTTGCCAAATCAATAGGTTAAAAAAATGGTAACTTACTGTCTCAGTTTGCAAATCTTTGATGACTTAAGTTGAATACACAGTGCTTTGTGTGGCTTAGCCATTTGTATTTCTCTTTCTGTGACTCTGCTGAGCAGGCTTTGCTAATAGTGGCCCCAATAACTAAAGTTGTCTGCAGATGATGCCAAACCTTGCATCTGGCCACATCTTATAGGAGCCCAGGCTCTGGCAGGATTAGAAATAGTCCATGACACAGACGTAGAGAATGGACTTGAGGACGTGGGGAGGGGGAAGGGTAAGCTGGGATGAAGTGAGAGAGTGGCATGGACATATATACACTACCAAATGTAAAATAGCTAGCTAGTGGGAAGCAGCCGCATAGCACAGGGAGATCAGCTCGGTGCTTTGTGACCACCTAGAGGGGTGGGATAGGGAGGGTGGGAGGAAGATGCAAGAGGGAGGGGATACAGGGATATATGTATACATATAGCTGATTCACTTTGTTATACAGCAGAAACTAACACAACATTGTAAAGCAATTATACTCCAATAAAGATGTTAAAAAAAAAAAATAGTCCATGTCGGCACTGCTGTTTCAATGAAACCAGAAAGGGGAAAGTTTCTGTGTTTTATTGAAATCTGGAGATGAAGTTATTTTGCTGATTATATTATTATGCCTTCTTTCCTTACTCTCAAAGCTTCTCTTTTCTTAAATGCTGCTCTAGCAGGAGGGTTAAATTTGGTGTATACCTGTTCTTTCTTTGTGTTCACTGAGCTCCTACTATGTGCAAGGCATAGTAGCTACGTAAATGGCCTGTGGAGTCTGGAGAAGAGCCTGGATTTTGGAGCTGGGCAGATGTTGGGCAAGTCCCGTAACCTCTCAGAGGCTCCTTTTCTCCTCCTTTCAAGTACAGATGATAGTCCTACCTTTGGGGAATAAATGGGTTATGAATGCAAAACTCCTGGAACGGTGTCTGCCACACCATAAGGCCTTGTTTAGCTCAACATACAATTCACTTCTCTGTATTTGCCACTGTGCTAGGTGCCAAAGATACAAAGAGGAATCAGCCCTCTCTGCCCCCTGCTGTTCTGTGCCTCCTCACCACCCCTCATTAAGTCCAGAGGCCCCGGATGCCATGGATGGGTTGACAGCTCTCTTTAGAGCCCTGGGCTTTAGCTGCAATTCTGGAGCCACAGGAAAAGTACCAAATGACGTTCTGTTACACAGAGAGTCATAGCTCTAATTTTTATTTTCTCTTTTCTTAAAATTATTTCATAAGCATTTTCCCTTTACAGCAGAGTTGTTAAGGGTGCCAGCTAGAGCCAGCCAGCCTCAGTTTGATTTCTGGCTCTATCATTTACTAAGTGACCTTGGGCAAGTTGCTTAACCTCCCTGTGGCCTAGTTTCCTTAGCTGTAAAATAGGGATAATAATAGTACCTACTTCCTGGGCTTGTTCTTAGGATTAAACAAAAGAATGAATGTGTAGCTCTTAGTATAATGTCTAGCATGTAGTAAGAGCTCAATGGTCGATTATTAATATTCACTATAATGTCTTCATAGCCACCCTTACAATGACTTTATATGATCAAATTAAAGAGATTTAATAACAACTTTCTCTGATTTGGATATTTGGAGCATTTCCAATTTTTAAACACAAAAATAAAATATTATTCCTAAGAAACAAACAAAAACGTTATCTTGCACTTTAGAGATAAAGGCAGAACAGGAAATTTAAGGATTAAATGTTGAGTGGATCAACGTTAATACACTTAAATCACCTTTCCAAAAAATTCAACATTTTCTATACTTATTACAGGGTAATTAACTCGTTTTAGAACCCATGGTGGGGGTGATCCCTGTCTGAGGCAGGGAGCTGGCCTGGATTCCTTTGGCAAGGCCTTCTAGTCTTTTCTCTGTGATTCTTCAGGCAAAGAAGCTGCATCAGCTTTTCTCTCCTAGTGCCATTGAATCTCTGATATAGCACAGCTTAGGGCCAACCCAGCATTTTTCAGCTATCACTTGGGATATCTGGTAGGGTGACTGTCAGGCCATGTCACCTGATGGGGAAGTTGTTTCTGGTTGTGGTCCTTGGCCAACAAGACTCAAAGTTAGTACTGGTATAAATGAAATGAGCCTCCACAGATCGGACAACTTCTGTGTGCCAGGCTCTGTAAAAACATTCTCTTCAGGCCTCAGCTCAACTAAGTGAGACAGAATTCATTGGTCCCATTTTATAGATGGGGAAACTGAGGCTCAGAGCGGTGAAAGGTTTCTTTCAAGGTCGCACAGCTGGCAGAATCATGACCCAGATCTGTCTGACGCTAAAGATACAAGCTCTTCCCAGGACACCACAGGATCTCTTTTCAATTTAATTCAATTTAACCAGCATGGGTCAATGCTCACACATATTACCCCTTGCTAAGCACTGAGAACAGAGAGAACAGCCTAATGGGAGAGACAGACACAGAAATCACAAGTTCTAGTATTCCCGCTGATGCAAGCCTGTGAGAAGTAATAAAATCACGTGGGCAGTTCTATTTATCCTGTTTTATGTATTTCTGAAAGCCATCCTTAATCCTTTTAGGAAGAGGCAGGGGAGAGATAGATTGATAGGTCAGGGCTATAATCAATGAACAAACAAACGGCAGTGGGAAAATGGGGAGGGGGAGATTAATTCCCAGTCAGAGATCCAGAAGAGTCTCTTAGAGGATATGGTATTTGGGTTGGGGTTTGAAGGGCTAGAAAGATTCAGCAAAAGAATATGGGTAAGAGGCATGACCTGTCCCCTCCCTTCCCCAAGAAGTAAAAACAGAATCTTGATTTGTGCTTCCTAAATATTGGTCTGAAACCAGAATTCTGAATTCTGAATGGTTCTGAAACCAGAACCCATACACAGCCCTCCCAGTTTGCCCCCTCCCCTTACATATATACATGGACCTACCAAGACACACGCATAGGTACTCACAAATGCAAAGACACACAGAAAATACACATAAAACACACATCAGTACACATGCAGATACTTAAAACATACAATACGCAAAAAAGACACTAGCTCCCATACTCATAAGCTCATACAAATACACATAATACTCATACACACAGACTCACAAACATGTTTATGTTTTCATTACACAAGCACAAAACTATCCTCTCCCCACCGACTCCTCATGCAGGTAAAGAAGTGCATTTTTAATTCACATATACACGGGTTCGCATGCAAATCTCATCGCCCCGTTCTTGTTGGAGGCCAGTGACTAATGGGAAGCCACACACAAAGCGAGCATCACGCAGGGGAGGCCAGGAATGGGTTGGCGGTGGGGCTGGGATTAAGCCCTGTCAGATGACAAACGCGCCCTGCCCGGCTGCCACTAGAAGCTGCTGAGCCGAGGCTGCAGCGCCTGAGCGAGCTCTGAATCCTGGGCGATGGTGCGAGGCTGCGCACCGGAATTCCAGCTTTACACAGGGTTGAGTGTCACCCAGGGTCAAGCTCTGCTATCAGACCCACCCCAAGAGGCAGGCGGCTTTGGGTACACGCAGGGCTGCGGCATGGGTCTTAACAGTACACTGAGAGTAGTAAGCATAAATGAGGGTTTACTGTGGGCCAGGCACTGCGTTAAGCCCTTTCAATTCATTACTTAATTCTCACATCAGCTCTGTAAGAGGGGGATGGGGGCGTTGGGGATGTTAGCTCTCTATCCACCCCTTTTTAGAGGTGAGAACACTGTGCTCAGGCCGCAAAACCACTCAGCAGGAAACTTGGAGCTGAGGTTCAACCCCATCCGATCCCACTCTCCCCGGCGTTTTAGGGTGAAGTGTGCATGTGAGCCTGTCTTCCCCACGCAGGAAGCTTGCACCTCCGGCTCCTGACGGGTCTCTAAGAACCTCCGTCCTGCCAGGCACAGCGCCTAGCCCACTGCAGGTGTCTGATGAGGGCGTGGGTCTTGGTTCGGTGAGGTCCTCAACAAGGACCTCAGTTTCCCCATCTCTGAAATGGGAATGCAGCGCAGACCTCGCACGGCCGAGACCAGGTACTCTCGGGCAGCAGAGGGAATGCTGGGCTCCACATCCTCGCTGCAGCCGCCCTCACCCATCGCTGGGGTTCCAGCTCCGTCTCCACCCGAGCCCGGGAGCGCCGCCGGCGCCCCATTGTTCACGAAGGCGGGGAAGCTCTCGATCCCCGCTCCGGGTCGCGCTCGCCGCCCAGTGGAGCAGGCGACTTGGCCCGGTTTCTGCCGCGCGGGGCGCGTCCTTTGTCTGCTCCGTGGCGCCCGGTGCCCGAGGCCCGCGCCCCACTCCTTGGGCAGACAAAGCCGTGGCTGCCGCTAGCCGGACCGGCTGGTGCTGCGCTCGCACCACCCTCTTCCCGCCTTAGCACCGCCCCCTCTCCTTGACGTCCTCTGATTGGCCCGCGGGGCCACAAAGAGGCCGGGAAGCGGGTGGGTCACGTGAGCTAGCGTGGCCTCCCATTGGTCGGGTCACGCTGCCAATCGGGGAGGGCGGGCTGTCCTCGCACGGCCCGGTCTCTCCCTCCGCGCTGGGGCCCGCCCGCTGGGCCGGCCGCCTGTCAGAGGGAGGTGGCGATGGTGCGCCCGGTGGTGGTGGCGGCTGCGGCGGCTTCCCTGGTCCGAGTGCAGGGAGGAGAAGATGACTGACCGACCGACTGACTGAATGAATGAATGGCGAAGCCGAGCGCGCCATGAGGAGCCTGCCGAGCCTGGGCGGCCTCGCCCTGTTGTGCGCCGCCGCCGCCGCCGCCGCCTCAGCAACCTCAGCGGGGAATGTCACCGGTGGCGGCGGGGCCACGGGGCAGGTGGACGCGTCGCCGGGCCCGGGGCTGGGGGGCGAGCCCAGTCACCCTTTCTCTAAGGCCATGGCTCCCACGGCCCAGGCCCCGAGGACCGGACCCCCGAACGCTACCGTCCACCGACCCCTGGCTGCGTCCTCTTCAGCCCAGCCCCTGGCTACCACCCCTTCTCGGGCCAGGGCCGAACCCACTCCGACCACCTTTCGGGCGCCGCTCGGCCCCTCGCCGATCACACCTCCTGCGGTGGAACGTACTGGGACCACCGTTCGGGCGACGACCAGACCCGCGCCGACCACCCTCTCGACGACCACTGGCCCAGCGCCGACCACCCCAGTAGCGACCACGGTGCCGGCGCCCACCACTCCCCCGATCCCGACTTCCATTCTTCCCGGCGGCGGCAGCAGCAGCAGCGTCCCGCCCACCCCACCTGCCACCGAGGCCCCCTCGCCGCCTCCCCCAGGTGAGTCTCAGCGCTTCCTCGCCCGCCGGACCCTCCCAGCGGCTGTCAGTGCCTTTCCCCAGCCCTGGCCTCTAGCGTTGGGCTCTTGGCTGGAATGGATCATTTCTTGCCCCAAAGGTTCCCCAGATTTCGACTCTCAAGGGGAGGTCCAAGCTCCAGCTAGCCTGCCCCCCAGCCCCCAATCTGGAAAGTCTTTTGTCCCCCCCTTGGGCTGTGCGTCCTCGGGAGGGGGGCGGCTGCTGCGTGGAAAGGCATCGCACCTCCTTCCAAACAGGGCTCTCTGGCCTTTGTCAGACAGGCTGAATGGGCGCAAACTTTTGCGTTCGGTTCGCTCACCTTGCCTCTCCGCCTGGGTGATTTGGGGAAGTTTGAAAGCCAGCCCAGTACCTCCTGAAACCAACTGGTCAAAAACTGAGTCTAAGGGATTCCTCCTACAGCTCCATTTCTCCTTGTTTATATAAATATCAGATGTGCATGTGACAGGTGGAAAAGATATTGAGAGGATTTTGTTTACAAACAGTAGTACAGACCACTTGAGGCCAAAAAAAGACATTGTAATCCATGTTTTCCCTGCAAATAAATAGATTCAGTAGGTCATTTGGGGCAGGTGTGTATCTAGGTTGAGCACATTTATAAATTAGGTTAAATTCCTTCCTTGCACCATTTTTTTTTTCCCTTCCTCAATTACAAGGTCAATATGTTTGGACAAATACACATTTTAAGCAGGAATGCCGGGTTTTTTCCCCCTTAAGGGGAATGTTCAGTTTTGCTGATGCTAATAAAAGCCAATTTCTGTCTGAGTCCCTGTAGAAAATATAGCTCTTCTTCCTGCTGATTGAAGTCTTCAAGCAAAGTTAGAGACAACTTCTGTTCTTTCCCCCTTGAGATCTAAAGTGGGCCTTGAACTAAACAAATAAAACCTACCTTGTCAAGATGTTAGTCAAGAGTTTCTGAATTCCTTTGCTTTGAGTTGGGGTTTGATTTGTCCAAACCATTTTGTCTAGCTGTATTTATATTAACGGATCTCTGACCTAATTCTTAGGCTCAGTGATTTACTGTGGAGTCAGGTATGGACTTTGGACTATAACTGAATTTGTAGAGAGTTTTCCCACATGATTCTGAGCCTTAATACAGTCACATCTTGGATTGGAGCTTGGCATTGACATAAGAAGGAATGCAGATTATTCACCCATAAAAAGCCAAGTTTGTATTTCTTCCAGCTTCAAGGGCTGTACTAACTAGCTGGATTTTGACTGTAACCTTTTTTGGCCTTCCTATAGAGAGATGGATATATTACTGAGAGACAGGAAGCATAGAGGTTGAGAGTATGGACTCTGGAGTCCATTCTTAGGTTTGAATCGTAGTTCTGCCCTTTATTAACTGTGTAAACTTGGGCAGGTCGCTTAACCTCTCTTCATCTGAGAAATGAAAATAATAATAGTACTTAGCTCATAGGATTGTTGTGAAAATTAAATAATTTAGTACATTTATAAAGCTTAGAACAACCGTTCCCCGTGCAGAGTGACACACTGTGGGTGTGTGTGTTAGCTATCCTTATGACTAGGTCTTCTTCTTCTTCTTCTTTTTTTTTTTTTTTTGTGGGATAGAAAGCATTTGAGAAACCTAGTAGAGACTTGTGGTGATTTTTATTTGTTTTAGTAAAATATAGTAGAAGAGGATGAATTAGATTTTCCGAAGTTTGAAGCACACCGTAGTGTTTATGTAGGAAGATTGCTTATTTTGAATGGTTAGTATATAATGTCTGTGTAATTGATGTTATTTTACCTTAATAATTTTTGTATTGTTATTTTTAAATCACAAAGGTAACTTTTTCCTTTTTAAGTTACTTTTTCATTGTGATAAAATATACATAACATAAAATTTACCATTTTAACCATTTTTAAGTGTACAATTTAGTGGTATTAAGTACATTCAAGTTGTACAGCCATCACTACCATCCATCTTCAGGACTTTTTTATCTTCCCCAACTTAAACTCTGTATTCATTAAACAATAACTTCCCACCCCCATCGCCCTAATTCCTGGCAACAACCATTCTACTTCCTGTCTCAGTGAATTTGCCTACTCCAGGTTCCTCATACAGGGGGACTCATACAGCATTTGTCCGCAAACGTAACCTTTACTTGTGAGAAACAAAGAACCAGAAGTCTACAAAGGAAAGAGTGAAAGTCACTCCTTTACTGCCTCCCAGTTCCAGTCAGTTCCTAAAGGTCACTACTGTTAGCAGTTTGATCTTTTCTCAGACATTTTTCTAGGCATATATGAACATAAACACAGGGTTTTTAAAAATAGGTTTTAAAAACTCAAAATGAAATAATTATATATGTTACATATATTAATTATATATGGTTATAGCAAGTCGTAGAGTTTTGCGACTTGCTGTATACAGTTAACTATGTATCATGGACTGTTTTTTTCATGTTAGTACCTAAGGTCTACCTTATTCTTTTCAGCAGTTGCATTTTTCGTTGTAAGTATATACCATAACTTATTTAACCAATCCCTTGTTTATGGACACTTAGATTGCTTCTGGGCTTCACTTTAAAAAGCACAGGGAAGAATGTGTTCTTGTTCAGTCCATCACATATATATTATATTCTCTAATACTTTGGCTGGAGTTCTGTAGACTCCAAATCAATTTCAGGAGAAGTAAAACTGGATTGAGTAATATTTGCCATCTGAGCTGTTCAAGGCTTTTGGTAACTTCCATAGACTACCATATATCTATGTCTAAGATGGTCTTTGAGCAACAGAAGTTTTAGAAGGATGTCCAATTTTTGTAGCTCTCCTGCGTTTAAAATTTTTCATAGCTTGTAGTTTTCTGTGAATTCACTGTGGATTGCCCGTGTCTAGTTCTCAGAAGCTGAACTGCCTCTGTGGGCCTACTGATGGGCAATTTTAGCTTTACAGTAATGTAATCGAGTATGGCCTTTCTATCTGAGCATGGGTTTTAGTCTACTTCAAACAGTAAACGCATCTCTTTGACAGAAGGAAAACTTCTAACTGAATTTGAGAGACCTAGTTAGGTTGGTAAAGTTGGATTCTCTGGCATTTGGGAAGATGGGTACAGGGTGTTTTATTTTAATGTTCCTGTAAGGACTGAGCACCATAGATAATATATTACATGTTTGGATGGGTCTTCTAGCTGCTATTTGAATTAATAAGAATTTCTTTCAAGGAGGTCTAGCTCAGAGCTCTTGCCTGCCCCTCAATTAGGGCTGTCTTTTGTTTGTAGAGACACTGATCTGCAAACTGAAACTAATTGCCCAGCAAGCAAGCATTTTCCTCCCACAGACCTGGCAAAACATTTGACTGATTGGTTGGCTGGGTAGGACATTTTAAGAAGGGTGAAGGCAGAAGCTGTGATACTAGAGAATAATAGTTATCAACAGTAAGAGACCGAAGAGATGACAAATGTTTGATTTTTAAAATTATGGACTTTCAGGGCTAGATAAGACTTTAGAAGCCACTGCGTCCTAACGTGGCTCTACATTGCAAGAAACACTTCTGTGGACTTAGCTGAAATATTTCTCACTGTGGTTAACACCAGCTGATTCAGGCTCTGCCCTTTGGGGCCATACAGAACAAGTCAGCTCTCTCTGGGCCATGACAGTTCTTCAGGGATCTGCAGACAGTGATCATGTTCCCTCTGAGTCTGGACTAAATAACTTCAGCTCCCTCAACTGTTATGTGAAATGGTTTCACATTCCCTTACTATCCTGGTTACCCCTCTTCTGGACTTTTTCAGTTTTTCTGTGTCTCTCCTGGAGTGTTGAACACAGAGCTGAACGTATTGCTCCAGATGTGCTCTAACCAGCTCATAGCAGAGAGGGCGGTTACCTTGTTCTTTCTGGTTGCTGTACCACTGTTGATGTAGTTAGTCCCTAATCACTGTAGCTTTTTTAGCAGCCACATTATGTAGTTGACTCATTGAGTCCATTACGATAGTTAAGTCTTCTTTTTTTAAAAAAAAAAACATGGAGTAGATGAGTCTTTCTTCATTCTGAACTTGGAAACTCTTGTTATTTTCTTAAGTATAAACTGAGACATTTGCCAAGCATGTAAGATTTATTGTGTTAGATTCAACCCATCATTTTGGATCCCAAGTCTGTCAATGTACCCCACCCAGTTTATTCACATTCACCTACAGGGTGTTCCTATAGACAGAGTCTAAGGACAAGTTAGGGCAGGTTGTTCTTACCTCATAGGGGAGAGTACATTTATGGATGATAAAACAGTTTGGAAGGGAAGGAATAATGATTTAGATTAGTTCTCAAGGGTCTGTTCCAGCTGTAAAGTTCTGTGATGATCTGGTACACATGATTCAGGGCACATGAATGCCCCCGAAATGAGCCTCAATCATTTATTTGTGATCTAAGTTAAGAGAATAGGCTTTTTTTCAAGCAAGTCCTAGAATTTAGAGTTTGAAAGCTCTGACTACTATGGCATGTAAATAAAATATTGTGAATGGATTTTATTTCAAAGGAGCATTCTGGGAATTCAGGGCCCTCCTACCTGTACTGGGAAACGTTTTCTTCATCCTAAAATTCTGTACAGCTAGGTTCAGGGTGTCATTTGCTTATGGTTATTTAAGAAGATACCATTCATTTTAAGGAAATAGAAATTGTTCAGGCTTCAAAGATAAGGTATGTTCATAATCTTTTATCAAAAACCTGTGAGGCTGGGTGTATTTCAGAATTTAGAATTTTTCAGATTTTAGGAAGTTAATAAATACACCCCAGTGAAGTCTAGGGCAGCATCCTGTAATCAAACACATGAAGATACTTGCAGCAAAATGCATGTATATTCACACTGAGTGGGCTTTTTAAAAAGCTGTAAATAGCCTTGCATTTGTTCAGGTCAGGTTTTGCTGCCAAATGAGTAACAGAAAAATTTTTGGTTTTTTGGATCTTCTGGTATTTACATCAGGTCTGAGGGACTGTGCACCGCTGCAGTAGTAGTTGCAAACACATTTAGTACTTACTATGCTACAGGTACTGTTCTAAGTGCCTTACGTATGTTACCTTACTTAATCCTCACAACAGTTAGGTATAATTGAGTTAGGTACTATTACTATCTTCATTTTATAGATAAGGAAGCTGAGACTCAGAGAAGCCCAGCTATGGTGGAGCCTAGATTCAAGCCCAGCCTTTGTGGTTCCAGAATCCATATTATTGGCATTTAAAGAAATAGTTACATAGAGGATAAGAGAAGGAAACCATTTTGCTAAAAATATTTGCCCTTGGATACTAGTCTGAACATTTTTCACCTGTTCTTTGGCATTTACTCTCTTCATTCTCTTGTGTGCTATTTAGTCACCTCCTCAAAATTTCTGTTTTACAATGTTGTACAATTATAGCTCTAACTCTTCCTTTGATTAGGTTCTAATATGGTCTGTGATAGGGAGGATTGTCTGTAGTCTTTTTAGGGCTAGGCCCAGGGACTACTCAAATTCACTCTATCTTATTCCTGGCCTGAGTGCCTAGCTTTCTGCATAAATTCCTTAGTCTGATTAGTTTCTGGAACAGCACAGTTAAACTCTAAAGCATTAGTTTCAAATCTACTGAATTATGTCCCCAGGAAGCCTTCTGGCTAGTTGAAAATTTACACATTGAAATAATCTAACTAGGTCTTTTTATCTTGATTTTTTATAAAGATCCATAAAATTAAAGTGAGCATTACTTTTCATCTCAGCATTGCTAAGCATGTATATATTAACGTCCAGACATCTTGGCACCCTTATAAAAAGAATAGAAGAAAAGTATCATGGTGCTGTTTTTACTGATGGGTAGATTATGGGTAGAGAGATTACTGCTCTAGGGCACTTAATAGATCAGAAGAGAATAGAAATATAAGATCTGTTTGGCTGAAAGACAGTGTTAGATGATATTTTTAGTTAAAAATAGCTTTAATTCATGCTTTTTGCCTTGATCTTTATTTTTGTTTGTTTTCTTTACATATAATATAAACATCTTTAATACTAATGTTGAGATTATGTTATAGGTATCTCTTCTTCGTCACTTAGTCTTTTTTTCAAGTATGCGTTTTGGTTTATCTGTTTTTCACTAGAAACAACTACCCTAACTGCACTGGTAACTTTGAAGGGAGATATTTTAAAAATTGTCATGAAAAAGATAAAGATTATGTCTGGATACATGTGTGTTTGAATCACAGTAAAGGTTTACTCAGCTCTTTTTAACTGTATCTATTTAAGTACATGTGATAAATGTGTGTCAGAATAGTCCCTCTAGTAATGCCACTGTTCCACAGATAAGTATTACTGTCTGAAAAATCTTTCCCTATTACTTTTTCTTCATTAAAATAAAATCTTCTGTTCTCCTTGCTCATTTTTTTTCACTTTAAGCTCCTCTGTATGTTCTTCTTACTCCTGTCTCTTATTCTTGGACCCATCCATTCTTTCATGTTCTTTAAGGAACCAAATTATCCTCTCTACTTAACAATTTCCCATTTGTCCTCCTTCAATGCCTCCTCAAAGCCTAATTCTTCCAAGAAGTCTTTCCAGGGGAACAAAAGGTCCTTGAAGACGTTCTGGTAACAGGGTGCACAGGGTTGAACACTTTGCACTCAGAACAAAACCTGTCTTTCTTTGTGACTTTGACTTTTTCCCTATGAATTTGTTTTTAAAGTCTGTTTAATTTAGATTATTAAACCCACTTGATAAGAAAATGTCATAGTTTATACAATATTCAGGATATGGTATTAATTCTTTCTTTTAGAAAAAAATGAAAGAAAAGATTTTCTTTTTGTTCTGGATCTTCTTTATTGACCAGCTTTTGTTTTTGTTTTTTGTTTTTTTTCCTTCTCCTGAGGAACAATACAGAAAAAAAAAAACCTGCCATAACAGAAATTATCTGCCTCCAAAAAAAAAAATCCAGTACTTTGAATAAGTAGCAAATTTCTTTTTCTATTTATGAATAATATGAGCTGTTTTTGTTGGGTAGGTGTATTTGGGCTAAATAGCAATATAAAAGGTTTAATTTGGTTGAGAAGCAAATATTAGATCTTTTGAATGACAGAATTTCCCCTGTAGAAATCTAATTAAAGTCAATAGTGAACAGAGTGCTTCTAATAATTAACAAGTGTGCAGTGCTTTACAGTTTACAAGGTGCTCTTAGAATCTCCGAGACTTTGGCATCTATATTTTGTAGATTTCTGGGTATTATATGAGTCAGTAAAACCTCAGGTTCTGACCTCTGTTGGTACTTATGTTGGTGAATATAGACGAAAACTTTATAGGTTTTTGGTGGGTTTCACATCTGGTATTTTGTATTTCAAACTGTTGTCTTGGGGAACTAAGATCCCACAAGCCGCATGGTGTGGCCAAAAAAAAAAAAAAAAGAAATCAAACTGTTGTCTTTTCTTTTCCTTTTAATTTTATTTATTTGTCTGCATTGGGTCTTCATTGCTGCGCGTGGGCTTTCTCTAGTTGCTGCCAGCGGGGCTACTCTTTGCTGTGCGCAGACTTCTCATTGCGGTGGCTTCTCGTGTTGCGGAGCGTGGGCTCTAGGCGCACGGGCTTCAGTAGTTGTGGCACGGCGGCTCAGTAGTTGTGGCTCACGGGTTCTAGAGGTCAGGCTTAGTAGTAGTGGCGCACGGGCTTAGTTGCTCTGTGGCATGTGGGATCTTCCCCAGCCAGGGATCGAATCTGTGTCCCCCGCATTGGCAGGCGGATACTTAACCACTGTGCCACCAGGGAAGTCCCAAACTGTTGTCCTTTAAGTTTATTTTGTTGAATGTAAATCTTTGACTGGTTTAGCTGCCCATATTTACGGGATGGAAAAATAGCATTTTGGGAAGAGGATTGCTTACTTTATATTTTATTTCCTAAGTACTATATGGGGCTGAATGTTATGGAAAGAGCCCAGTAATAATTGAAAGTAAATGGTGATGGAGGTAGCAACGCAAACTACAGAACTTGATTGGGAGAACTCATGTAAATTTCATTTCTTCAGATGGAAATATTATTTACTTCTTTCCTAGTGTAGGAATCTGTTTGGAATTATTTTAACATACTTGTTCTGTTGCCTCAAATCAGTGAGTATCAAAGGAACTTGGTACATTCTCACCTCTCATTACCAATCTAATATTTAACGCTCTGGGAGGAAAGGTAATTAATGTTAACTGAGCACCTATTATATGCCTAATTACCTACCAGGATTTTTTTTTTTTACTTACATCATGTTATTTAATTCTTAGACAAAGCAGTAGTTAAATATTATTATCCTTACTTTATGGGTGGCAAATACTGAGGTTCAGAAAGAGAAAGCAGCTTGCTCAAGCTGTCAGGCTTACGAAGTCCATGAGGGCAGGGACTTCTGTTTGTTCTGTTCACAATTGTATCCCCAGCATCCAGCCCAAAATAGATTCTGAATAAAAATTTAAGGATTGAATGAGTGAAGAAGAAGGAGTGGTTTGTAGCTACACTAGATGTGTAGTGTATTCTTGAGGAAAATAATGTAATCTCATGGCCTTTTCCTTAGTTTAGAAATGAACTTTTCTCCTTTTCTCCATTACTCATAGGAATAGTATGAGAACCTACTTAGGCAAGTGGAGTTCTTTGAGATCTAGCAAATTACATTAATTATTCATTTTTTGTTACATAACTTTGTCCCTTCTATTTTTCTTAAAGGAAGAACAGCAATATACAGATGTACATCTGATGCCTTTTGTAGAAAAAGTAGCTAAAGTTGGAAAAGCAGAGCCCTTGTATGTAAGACATGGGACCCTAAGGTCTTTCACAGTTCTCTTAACTGGTTCTGAAATCTTGGGCAAGTAATTTCATCTGTAAAATGAAAGAGGCTAGATTTGTTGTTTCTAAACTGTATTATTTGGGAAGCCAGGGTTCCTTAGATGTGTTTGGGAGCCAGTATAGGGACTCAGGAGGCCAAGTGGGTCTACTTCTGGGCCCTCCACCCCCACCCTCACCTCACACCCCCGCATCACCGCCCACACTTTAATCAGCTCCACTCTCATCTGGTTTATATATTGGGTTTGTTTTTTTCAGTAGAGATATTTGAAATAGGAATTTTTCTACTCTAAAATTCTATGATAAAGAAATTATGGTAATCTCTGAACTATTATGCATCTATTAAAATTCTTACATTATATTAAGTAGCAGTATACATAGAAGGAGAGAAATACACCAAAATATTAAGTGGCTAAAGCTAAGTGATGGGATTATGGGTCTTTTTAATTTCCTTCTCTGTGTTTCTTTGGATTTTCCAAGTTTTTTTTTTCAATGAATGTATCCAGTTTTAATTTTACAGTCATAAATATAAATGAATAACATAAAAAATGAATAAAAAGTTATGTTAAGCTTGATAAGCCTCCACTTATATGAGATCAACTCAGGGGATATTACCCCGGGCCACTTTCTAATTTCTGCGATTGACTCACCAGTTTTGATCTGCATCAGAGATATTTGCTTAGTCTCAGTGAGTTGTGGTTCTGAAGAAAGGAGATTGCTGAAGACAATACCCAAGAAAGGAAACTGTTCCTGACACCTGACAAATCAGGGTAGTGAAGACACATCTAAGATTTGGTACTTTTAGGGAAAGTTTAACTAAGATCTTAGCAGAGGCTGAAAACAGAGCTGATTCTTTATCCATTTCATTCTGTCTAGGGAATCTAAAACATGAACTTAAAAGTTAATTAAAGTAGGTTTTTGAAATAGATCTTGTTTAAATTGTGCAGAATTTGAATTCATGACATTGTTCACAGGCTTTACCAATAGATGGTCTTTGGTTATCTCTTCCTTTAAAGATACAGAGCTCCCAAAAGTTTGGTTTCAGTCTATCCATATGTTTTTCAATTAGATCGGATGGGATTGCTTTTATACTGGTAATACAACAGCTGTTCTATATGATATCCTTGCCAGGGAGACAGCTAAGCTCTTAGGGAAGGGGAAATATATTCAGATGGAAAAAGGAATGTATTCTGCCTAGTCACAGGGAAAATGATAAGGGGTAGGAATGTTTTCAACCTGGCTGGAGAACGTTAAATAACCTTTATTTAGTAGATTTTACACTCTTTAAATAACTGATTTTGGCAACTTGTTTCAGTCTTGCATGCTTCCTAGAAACTGGCATATTACAGGGATCTTATTAGATTTTTATTATTTTTTAAAATCTATAGTTTTTTAAAATATTTATTTTATTTATTATTTTTTTTTTTGGCTGCATTGGGTCTTCATTGCTGCACATGGGCCCCCTCTAGTTGCAGTGAGCAGGGGCTACTCTTCGTTGTGCTGCGCAGGCTTCTCATTGCAGTGGCTTCTCTTGTTGCAGAGCATGGGCTCCAGGCGCATGGGCTTCAGTAGTTGTGGCTCGGGGCTCTAGAGAGCAGGCTCAGTAGTTGTGACGCACAGGGCCAGTTGCTCCATGGCATGTGGGATCTTCCCGGACCAGGGCTCGAACCCGTGTCCCCTGCATTGGCAGACGGGTTCCCAACCACTGTGCCAACAGGGAAGCCCCAAAATCTATAGTTTTTATTTGATGTATGTGAGCAAAAAGAAGAGGTTATGAGTAACACTGTTAATTGTAAGGAGAACATCATATTCTCTAGTTCCTTTTAATTTTTTATTTATTTTTTTTTGCGGTACGCGGGCCTCTCACTGTTGTGGCCTCTCCCGTTGCGGAGCACAGGCTCCGGACGCGCAGGCTCAGCGGCCATGGCTCACGGGCCCAGCCGCTCCGTGGCATCTGGGATCTTCCCGGACCGGGGCACGAACCCGTGTCCCCTGCATCGTTAGGCGGACTCTCAAACACCAGGGAAGCCCTAGTTCCTTTTAATTTTAGAAATGGTCTTTAAAAATGAAATTCCTTTAAACATATTCTAGGGAAAGTTGTCTCCTCTGAAGGAAATTGCATGAACCGAGTAGCTTTTTTAGGTTCTCTTCAGCCCTATCTGCTGTTTATAGGGATGAAATGGCAGTTTGGGAAGGGTTAACGGTAATAATGAGGGAAAAGATGGAATGCTTCGTATTCCAACGTGTTTATCCTGTTTTATATCTGTATTGAGGCTTGATTAGAGGAAGGCATTGGGCTTTTTTTGCTGTAGATCTCATTTGACTTTATATTCCTTATAACTCTACAGCGTGTTTTGATTACCTGTTCTATATGAACTGCTTTAACAAGGTAGCCCCACCATCCCTTGATGTTGTGTGGGTGAATGAATGGTTATAAAGTGTACCAAAACCACAAAGCAAGCTAGCTGTTGGGTATTTATTATTATACTGAATTGTTGGTGTATTGCCTACAAACCTATCCTGTTCAACTGGTTTTAGTTTTTAAGTTAGTTTGTTGCTTCAACTTGTCCACAAAGGCAGGGCTGAATGGTCCAGCTAATCAGTGGAATAGCAGTCAGAAGAAATAAATTCGTCTTTCTTTTCATTCACTTTGTAAGTTCCGGAGCACATTTTTTTTTAATGGCTCTGTGACTTAGTTTCTCTAACTATAAAATGAGACCTGTTACATGCACAGACACAGGGCAAGTCACATAATCTCCCTGGGCTACTATACTGTTGTCAGTAACATGAGTATAATAGTACCAACCTAATAGGGTTCTTGAGTGTTGACCTAGAATTCAAACCCAGCTCTGGCTGACTTAAAAGTCTGTGTTTTGCTTTTTTTTTCTTTTGACTAAACTGTGCTGCGTTGCCAAAGCAGATGGGAGTAGCAGAAAATGAAATGAAGCATTCAGTGGTTACAGAGCACATTTGGGGTTCCATTTTTGTTGCCTTCCCTAGCCTCCCAGAGCCTCCACCAGCAAGCCCATACATTGTCCTTCTCAGTGCTTGTTCTGAATTACACAGTTTTGACTCAGGTTTGATTTCAGTAGCTGCTGTGAAAATCAAAATTAAATCAAAGAGTGTTTCTCAGAGGTAGATATGGGTGTGGAGTGGAGGTAGGGAGAGGAGATAATGGTAGAAATTAGCTGAGGGTAAGCAGGTAGACTACATGTAAATGTAAAGCAGAACCGAACAGTAACTATGAGATTGTCTACTCAGCGCCAGAAGGATCGGGGCTAACAGAGACAATGTGATGCTTATTAGCATTTGGCAAGAAATACCACACACTGCAAAATGATAGTATTGATTGTTCCTGACTTGACAATAAAACCTTTCATCTTTAACTTAATATGGACTCTAGATGAAGATGCGGGTGCGCAACAACATGTTGTAAAAAGTGGCAGGTGATGCTTGATTATACAAGTCATAGAAGAATCTCAGGCCTGCAAATGTGATTCATACTTCTGCCAGTCACCCGAGGAGGCATTCCGCCTCCCCATTGTATAAACTTCCCTTCTCACTGAAGGGCTAGTTGTCTCTCAGATCAGACAAGGAGAAGCTATTATTTCAAGTATAGAACCAACCTCTTCTGATCCAGTTGCAAACATATTGACAGATGATATACACAATGTTGGAGGGTTTGATTTAGAATCAAATAGCTTCAGTTTGTATGGCATCAGGACTCAACAGTAACAATATATAATATATTATTACATCCTGCAAGTGCACAAGTACTGTGGTCGAGTGGAACTATATAACTATAGCTGTGGAGAATACACATATAGCGCAAAACCTGGTCACATCAGTCTCCTAGTTAATAATTTAATACAATATTTATACTTTAAGATAATTCTCCTGTGTGTTCACCATGAGTGACCCCAGTGCGTAATGCTCAAGTTTCCCAATGTGATTTAAAACTTCTCTGTAATCTGCCTCTGTCCTCATTTCCTACCACCCCTCTCCTTGTGCTTTAAACTCCAACAGAATCAGATTGCTTGTATTTACCCCAAAATATCATGGTTATTACATCAATATTACTAATAAAACAATTATCTGTGGAGGTTTTACTCTGTGTGAGGTACTAAGAGCTTTAAATGAATTATCATCACGTTGTTTAATTCTCAAAAGAACCTATAATAAATATGTATTATTATCTCCATTTTACTAAGCAGGAGTTGAGGTTTGAGAGTTTAAATACATTGAATTAGGCCTCACAGCTAGTAAAATGTAGAACCTTGATTCAAATTTAGATCTCTGTAGCCTGAGAGGCTCCTCTCTTAATCACTAAGCTAACTGGCCTCTCGTTTACTTTGCTTCTGCTCCTCCCTCAGCCTGGAATGTCCTTCTCTTCAGTTTTAATACAGGCCTTAAAGCAGAAATGAATGCTTGTTGATTTAATCAGAAATGGACTTTACTAAAAGATTGTTAAAGAGTTCACAGAATCTCCAGGGGAACCAAGTTCAGGACATGAAGCTAGAGATAAGGCCCAGTCATACACAGAGAGGTGCACTGAATATGCCACTGCCATCACCATTGAGCACTAGATGCTCTACTGCCACTTGTCATACTGCAGCCATCACCCGCTCTGCCACCAGAGAAGGGCCTCATGCTCATTCCTTAGGATCATTAGTTTCTAATTACAAGCCAGGTGAGGGTGCTTGTGCTTACTGGGGCCTCAGTCACTTGCTCATGCCCTGGATGTAGGGGAGGCAGGGAAAACAATAATCTGGCCTTGTGAACCTTTGTGGTGGGATAGCAAGCCTTAAAAGATGGAGAATTTCCCAGAATACGAAGGAATTAGCAGGATGCCAAAAAGAATGACAGATGTCTAGTCTACCATATCCCTTTCTTTTACCTGAGAAACTTATTTGTCCTTGAGAAACATCATCCATGCAGCCTCCCATACTGTTTTACCTTATACATTCTAATATTACTGTACATATTTTTTGATTACTTGCTTTTTAAGGATTCTTGTTTTAAGTATTACTTGTTAATGTAACTGACTCCTCTATAACCTATTCTCAAGTAGCTCATAGGCTATGTCTTATTGATGTTTGTACTGTCTAACATCTACCTACCTAGGATAGTGTTCAGCATTCAGCACATAGTAAGTACTCAATAAAAAGCTGAACTGAATTGAGGCATAAATCCTCCCTGCCCACCACCACTAGAATGTAAGTTCCACAAGGGCGGGGATGTTTGTATTTATCTCTCTTTCTGTTTTCTTTTTTTTAAACCACTGTCTCCCCAGCACCTAGATTAATTACTAACATGTACTGGGACCTCAGGAAGTGTTTATAGAATAAATGAATACTCCTAAATAGTACATTCTTTATTTCTGGGGATGATGCTGTCAGAAAAACCTTTGAATGTGAATGGCAGATTCAAAGCACTGTATCATAATTTACAACTAGACCACATACAGTATGAAGCCAGAAACTGCCTTGTTCATCTCTAGTTACCTCTTCCTCCTATCCAGTAGCATAACCAGAAAAGGGCAGTTAGGAATTCTTTCCCAGACCTACCACCATAGTCACTAGCCACAAAAATGGCCTAAAGTACAATACCTGCTTGACATGAAATCTTTTTTGTCTCCTTTTGTATAACCAACTGTGTCTTGATAGATGCAGTCTATACTGGGAAGAAAAGGCTTTTAGGCAAACTGTCTTGTATGCTGTTTTAAAAAGTTTAATAACCCAGGGTGGTAGCATTTCATTTTGAGGAAATGAAGACCCATAATTGTGGAATGATTTACACATGGGTAGTGGAGTGGCAGAAATGTACTATATGTAGACCAGAGTTCTGTAGCTTTTAGAGGTTAGCTTTTTGGAGGGACACAAGCATAATTATGTCAAGCTGAAAGAGAACTTTTGTTCAAGCGAACTGAAGAATTATTGTTATGTGGAAACTATCAGCTCTGGAGCCAGGTTTGAATAATTTTTCTACAACTTACTTATTGTGTGACCTTGGGATGTGTCTCAATTTCCTCATCTGTAAAATGGGCATAATAATAGCATCTACCTCACAGGGTTATTACAAGGATTAAATGATAACATATGTGAAGTACTTAGCTGTTCTTTTCATTTTTATATTTTGAATACCCATTTACTTATTGGAATGCTACTGACAATCTTTTTAATTCTTCACTACCTCTAATCCTTTCCATTCTGAATTAGTAGTATCACCCCATTTTACAAAGAACCTGAGTTTGAGATGAGGTTAAGTTGTTTGCTCAGTAGTCACAGAGCTTGGAAATACTAGTTAGCTGGAATTCAAACCAAGATCTCTCCTTTTTGGAAGTGCTTTCTATCATGGCAAAATAGTATGCTAAAAGTAGATTGTGCCCTGTTATATCCTTCTAACCCCTGTTAGTTTTTTGTTTGTTTGTTTGATTGTTTTTTTGGCCGCACCGCCTGGCATGCGGGATCTTAGTTCCCCAACCAGGGGTTAAACCTGTGCCCCCTGCAGTGGAAGCATGGAGTCCTAACCACTGGACCACCAGAGAAGTCCCCGTAACTCCTGTTAGTTTTAATGCCTCTTTTTTCCCCTGCCACCTTCACTCTTTTTCCTGACTTGTAGTCATTGTTTTTCTGTCCATACGGTAGGTCTGTGTACTGCCCTCTTTGGTGTTCTTCTTGATTCTTTTTGTAGTAGAAAGTATGTATTTTATTTGAAAGACCAAAGCATATCCTCACATACTACTATGACTGTTCATTTTAATTTCACTTTCATTTTTTTGTTAGCTTAATTAATCTGTACAGTGGATTGTTGCCAGGAAAGAAGACGTAGTGTTATGAGTCAGATGAGTAATTTTATACATTAGCCAGGGTGGCGTTTAAGGACAAATAGAATGCGCCCAACTGAGGGCCATTTCAGCTGGTGCAACAGGTGAAACACAAGATTGTCAGAAATAGAGACAGTAACAAATAATGATATTGAGTTGCTACAAAAGCTTTGCAGCCTAGTAAAGTACTTTTCTGTGCATTAATCATTGTTTAACTTGTGCATTAATTAATTAATTTTTTAAAAAAGCATACCCTTTTCCCTATTAAATAAAAGTGAATGCAAAGTCTTAAGCTGAACCATCTAGTGAAACACAGGTGAAGGCCAGTTTTAGCATGGTGAGACCCGCCCACCCCCCAAAAAAAAACAAGTGAAAAAGGATCTGAAATCTTGTCTGATTAACAGTGAAAGGAAAGAAGGAAGGAAGGGAGGGAGGGGAAAGGAGGAAGAAAAGAGAGAGAGAAATTAGAAACGGACTCCAGACATTTGTTGCAAAAAAAAAAGTTTACTTAAACTTAGTTTGAGAGAATTCTTTTTCTTAGCATATGATCTTTCTTGTTAACAACAATTTATCAGAAAGTAAGCATTTCTCTTTGCTATATTTCTTTTGGTTGATAATCTCATATAATAGATCACTCGTTTAGAAAATCAGTGATTAAGTAGTCTTCAGGGAATAAAGCCACAAGTGTCACAAGCTGTTACTTTGTACTTCCTTATTGCTTAACCAATCTGCAATGGTATCTTCCTCTTTCTTTTCTTTGCTTCCTTTCTTCCCTCCCTCCCTCCCTCCCTCCCTCTCTCTCTCTCCCCCTTTCTTTTTTTCCTCCCTCCTTCCTTTCCCCTCCCTCCCTTCCTTCCTTCTTTCCTTTCACTGTTAATCAGACAAGATTTCAGATCCTTTTTCACTTGTTTTTTTTGGGGGGGTGGGCGGGTCTCACCATGCTAAAACTGGCCTTCACCTGTGTTTCACTAGATGGTTCAGCTTAAGACTTTGCATCCACTTTTACTTCAGTAATAGGGAAAAGGGTATGCTTTTTAAAAAAATTAATTAATTTTTGGCTGAGTTGGGTCTTTGTTGCTGGGCACAGGCTTTCTCTAGTTGCCGTGAGCGGGGGCTACTCCTCGTTGTTGCGGTGGCTTTTCTTGTTGAGGAGCACGGGCTCGGGGCACGCGGGCTTCAGTAGTTGTGGCTCGCAGGCTCTAGAGCGCAGGCTCAGTAGTTGTGGCGCACGGGCTTAGTTGCTCCGCAGCATGTGGGATCTTCCCGGACCAGGGCTCGAACCAGTGTCCCCTGCATTGGCAGGCGGATTCTTAACCACTGCGCCACCAGGGAAGCCCAAAGGGTATGCTTTTGTCAGTAAGTTTACATTGGGCTTTCTATGTTAACAAAATAAGGTTCTTTTATTCATCTATCTGATCGTAGTTAATCACTTGCTATGCACCTACTGCTGGACTGGATAGATGCAAGAGAGACAAATGAGGTGTGTTTTCTGTCCTTGAGAGCATAGTGGAGGATACAGAAAGTTAGAGTACAGATGGATAAGTTCCACCATAGTTGTATGCATGTACTACAGGAGCAAAGAGAGGACTCCTCACCCAGACTTTTGCCGGGGCGGGGGGGTGAAAGATGATGTCCTTTCTGGAGGAAGTTTTCTCTGAGCTGAGTCTTAAGAAAAAATAGGAATTAGCCAAGCGGAGGAGGGGGAGGACACTCCAGGAAAAGGGACCTGCACATGAAAAGTATGGAGGTAAGAAAGCACATGCACGGCCTGTTCAGGGAACTGAAGTCCTGGGTGGCTCCAGTAGGAAAGGCGAGCATATGTGAGTGTGGAATGGGGAATGGTGAGAGTTGAGGCTGGAACAGCTGGCACTTGTCAAATCATGAAGTGCTTTATGTGTCATGCTCAGAAACTTATTCTAAAAGCAGCAAAGAGCTCTAAGCCCTGAAGTGATACGGTAAGTTTGAGTTTTAGATCAGTATGGGAACTGCAGGGCACTTTTAAAAGTGGTCCCCAGCAAAGATGATTAGAGGCCCCGCTAAATCTTTCCCATCATTAATTTTGGATTAAAGGGTTTAAATGCTAAGATAATGTAATAATACGAGGGGACATGGACTAGTTTTCTGTTCTCTCTTATTAAGCAAACATTTGAAACCTATTTTGCTTGTTGGTATAACACACAGACCCAGAGGACTGAAATTAGAGACTTGACAAAGTCAGCATTTGGTGCTGGACCTCTTAATGGATCTGGTGTTAGACGGAACAAACCCAAGTACTTCCTGTGTGACAGGCACTGTGGAGCTGAGGATAAAATGGTGAATGACTTAGGCGTTTACAATCTGTTGGAGGGATGGACTTGTATACAAATGCTTTAGGATACTTATGTATTAGATTCCTTTACTTACATTTTCACTTTCTATCCTTATCTCAAACCTTCAAAGTATGGATGTGGAAATCCAGGATAAGAGAGAGATTTTTTTCTAGCTTTATTAAGACATGATTAATGTATAACATTGTCTAAGTTTAAGGCCAGAATGTGATGATTCATTGCACATTTATATTGCAAAATGTTTACCAGGATAAGGTGAGTTAACATATCCTTCACCTCACATAATTACCTTTTTGTTGTTATTATGGTGAGAATTTTAAAGCTCTACTAAGAGAGGTATTTATGTAATAATGAATGGTAGATAGCTACAATTCAATATTCCATCTACCCAGCTCCAGAGTGTTTCTTCCCCCCCATCAAATATTTAGCTTCCTCTGAAGACAAGATAATGCATATATATTATTTCCAAGCCTGAAGTAGTTTTCTTCCCATATTTTCTTAACTCTTTCAAACACTACCCAAACCAGTTGAGCCTCAAAAGATCCAGTCATTGGTGATTAAAAGTGCAGGCTCTAAAGTCATATTGTCTGGATTCAAATCCCAGTTCCATCACTTACCCTCTGTAAGTCTGTCAGCCAGCTTCAGAGAGTTGTGAGTACTGTTACGAGATAATGTTAAAACAGTGGAAGCATGAGGAAAGAATTACCTAAATGTTAGCTGTTAAAATTGTCTTTGGAATAGCAACTCATCTTTTTCCAAACATTCAGGAAATTTTGTTAAAATGCATTTAAATCAACCTACCTTATTCAAATTAATCGACGAAGAGCTTTTGCCTAGCATGCATGTTTGAGATCTGACCTCTGGTTCAGGGGATCAGTGAATGACCTTGGTATCACAAACACCTATGAAAATATGCCTGTGAAACTAGCATAAAGACACTCTAAGCTTTTCTTTATTATGGAAAATTTTGAAAATAAACAAAAGTTGAGGGAACAGTGTACTGACTTCTCTCATACCTATCACCCATCTGGACAACCATTCAGGCCAATCCTGCCTCATCCGTACCCCATCCATTTACCCCTCTCCTATTTTATTTTGAAATAAATCCTAGACATCATATCATTTTGTCTGTGAATATTTCAGAATGTGTTTCTAAAATATGTCTTCTCCTATTTTGCTTAAATAGCCAGAATACTGTTATCATATCTAAATGAAAAAATGAACAATTTCTTAATATCATCAAAATGCTTTCTTTATGATGAGGGGCGAAATCTTTCCTTTTTTTTTGGCCATGCCACATGGCTTGTGGGATCTTAGTTCCCCAACCAGGGCTAGAACCAGTGCCCCCTGCGGTGGAAGCACCGAGTTCTAACCACTGGACCATCAGGGAATTCCATTTCTATTTTTTTTCTTTATTAACATTTAAAAATTAATTTTATTTATTTACTTTGGCTCCACTGGGTCTTAATTTCGGCACGCAGGATCTTCATTGCGGCATGCCGGACCTAGTTCCCTGACCAGGGATCAAACCCGGTGCCCCCTGCATTGGGAACACAGTCTTACCCACTGTGCCACCAGGGAAGTCCCTCCCTTTTCCATTTTTCAAAGCTAAATCTAGAGACTTGATCGATAAGTTTGGGGGAGTAGTAATGAAAATTGATAGTCTTTTTGTTATCATTTCTGACATTGCTAAATACCTCATATAACCCAACTAAGGATGAAAACCAGCAATATGAGGACTCTTTGAATTGTTTGGGTAGAACTGGATTATTATCTAGTTTTTATGTGTGAGTAAACTGACTCAAAGAAATGGTTTGTTAATGGTCATATAACCTGCAAACAACTTGTGCTGAAATTTGTCATTTGAACCATGCTCATTCCATAAATATTTGAGTTCAAGAAACTTACTATTTATATTTCTTTTTAAATGTCTATGGCCCACATTATTTTTATAACAAGGACATTCTTCCCTTTGATCACCTAATTTCTTTTATCTTTTGTTGTCTTAGAATTTTAAAGTACTTTCTCTCTCCTCTGTCCTGTCCTAATTTTTAGCTGGTTGAGCGACTTTAGGGCTAATACAGGGGAAATTTTGGTCTCCAGCAGAGGATCAGTTGCAACTCTGAAAACAACTCAAGCAAATGGTCTATTGATAGTAGAACATTTCATTATAAAACGTTCTTTTCAAATTCCAGGATATTGGTTGCTTGGTCACTGAAGAGTCTGTGCTGCCATTCGCTAGCACCCTGGGTGTCTGAGCAGACCTGGCTAGGAATGTACTGCTCATTTTGAATGAGAAAAAAGGTTAGTGAAGCTGCCTCAAACATTGCAACACTCAAGTCAAATATTTTACATCTGCTGTATAGGTGATATAAAACATTAGTCTTTTAGAGTATACCCTAACATAAAAATAACATCCATTTTGAGTGGTGCCAATTTTGATTACAAAACACCCCAGTATACCAACCTTTTTATTTCTGTTCTTAAATTTTTAAGCCCTTGGACCTCTTAATTTCCCCAAAGTTTTATACACTGTCGAGTCAACAATTAACAGAAATGATAGTGCTGCTGAAATATGTCTTTGATATTGGTTCAGTTATATATCTGGAATGTTTATTCCCCTGGGCTTTCCAGCTGAGGGAGCCCAGCATGAACTCCTACTTTGGAAAATATCTGAGTGGGCAGATTTGTTTGCCACATTGCCCTCATTGTCTGTCTTTGTTTATTCAGCTGAAAAGCTGTGCTTGTCTCTTATACAGTCAGGGTGAATCTCAAGGTCTCAGAAGCTGTTAAAATAGGTGGAAAAATTGTTTTGGGAAGGGAAAGGATGAAAATTGTTATCAGATATTGACATGATGTGCAATGAAGGCGCTCTCTTAGGGAAGAGCATAATGACTTTAAGGTTGTTATCAAGCACAATTCTGATAACATTTTCATAGCCCTGTTTTATTAGGGTCTTTGATTTAATGCAATTTTCCTGTCTTCTGGGTAAGAGGCATTGATAATTCATTGGCACATATGATTTGTTTTTGCAACAATAGAAAAGTAGGTTTTTAGGACGTGAGCGCACCATCTGGCCCAGGTAACGATAAATTTTCTCTGATTATAATAGCGTGCATATGCTCTTGGCATTTACTTTTCTGGCAATCTTTGTCTGTCAACTGGATTATTTTATTTTAGCAGGCTGCTGAAAGGTCTCTTTGCCTTCATTCTTTCCCAATCCATTCTTTACATGCAGTCAGTTATATTTCTAAAATGAAGGTATAATCATGTTATGCTCTTTTGTATAAATCTCTTCCATGGCTACCCAGTTGCCCTTAAGAAAGCCCTTAACCTGTCACCACTCCTGCCTCCTATTCTATGTCAGAGCTATAATGAACTTTTCTCAGTTCTCTGTGCCCTGTTTTGCTTCCAGGTCATTACACAAACGTTGGTGTTTGGGATATTCTTCCTCTCTACTCTTAGCATGGCTAAACCTCCTCATTCTTTATGTCCCGGTCTAGATTTCTTCCTCTGGAAAGTCTTAATTAGGTGTTTCTCCCTGTGCAAACACGTACCATGTTTTCCCATAACATTGTGGCATATTTCCATTTTAGTACTTATCACACTATATTGCTACTTTGTTTTTCTCTTTATTAGACCTTAAGCTGTATAAGGGCAGGAACCTTTTCTTTTTTCCCACATTGTTATATCTTCAGCATCTAGAAATTATACTGTTCATTTCTGGTACAAAACTAATATGTTGAATGATTGAATTAATAATCAAGTGCATTGCCAAGAATCTTTAACAACACCCGAGAAAAATTACGATTCTCTGTTTTCACATTCTTGATATTTTTCTTCTCATCTTCTAGTCATATTCATTCATTAACTTATTTATTCATTTAATTATTCAACAGAACATTGCTTTGAACCTCTTCAGCCTCCATACCTTGCCCAGAAGCATGTGGAAAGTACATGTGTGTGCTTCTGTTGTCCATCCTACTGAAACTTGGACTCTTTAATACACACACATATAGTCCTTCCTCTCCCCGCCACAACCGCCATGTTTTGCTTCCTTGTATTGCTTTCCCTTGTTACTATTTAACTCTTCTAACATACTAGATATTTAACCTGTTTAAGTTAAGTACTTATTGTATGTCTCCCCCTGCTTTGAGGTGAGGGCCATGAGGGCATGAATTTTGGTTTGTTTTATTTACTGCTGCATCCACAAGACCTAATACAATGTTTGGCACATGGTGAACCAATATATATATATTTGCTGAATGAATGAATACATTCATACCCTTAAATGTGCGTCTCTTTCTTCTTTACTCTTTCGGTGCCCCTGATTCAGTCCTGCTTCCAGTACTGTGCTGTTTATTTTTTCTGTCTTTCATTTTTTGGACTTTTACATTTAGTCCTATTTTGAGGCCATAATCTTGGCTACCCCAGGCAAATCCTGTTTATCCATTTTATAGCCTCAGGTGACCATTACTCAACTTAAATCTGACTTCTGCATCTCCTAACCTGGTATCTGAAGCCCAAAGAGCCATGTATGTGTGTATTGGGGAGGGGTGAGTATACATTCAGAGATAGATCAGATGTGAAACCTGTTCTTCTAGAACCTAAATATGACAAGTAGATAAATAACTATAGTACAAGGTTGAGTAGGATGATATTAATAATGAGGAATATTAATCATTGGGGAGAAATGTATGTCTTATATATCATATTATATTCAATACAATATTTCATATTGTGTGAAATATATCAAGCTTCCAGAAAAGCATAGAAAGTAATGTGGTAAGCATCCCCTGTATACCTACCTCTCAGCTTTGTAATATCTGAATTGTCTCCCACATTTTGCTTCGGGTTTTTTTGTTTTGTTTTGAGTGAAAATACTAGATATGACTAAAGCCTCCAGTGTTCCTCTTTTATCCAATTTTCTTCTTTCCCTACTTAGATGTAACCGCTCTTCTGAATTTGGTTCTGTGTGTGCTCGTGCGTGTGTGCACACATGCATACACACACACGCACAATATAGGGTTGTTTTAATGTTTTAGACTTTGCATAATGGCATCTTCCCGTGCTTTTTTTCACTCAACATTTTTTTTTTTGAGATTTATCTTTGCTGGTTCATGTAACTCTAGATTGTCTAAGTTGCTGTGTAGTTTACCACTATATGAATATACCACAGTGTATCCATTTTATTATTGATAGCTATTTCAAATAATGCTTTTCTTTACTATTTTAAATAAAGCGGCAATGAACTTGCCCATGTCTCTTTCTTCACAAATAGGAGGCTTTCTCTGGGGCAGTGCATCGCAATTAATGTGCATAGGAATCACCTGGGTATCTTGTTAAAATGTAGATTCTGTCTCAGTTGGTCTGAGGTGGACCTGAGAATCTGCATTTCTTACAAGTTCCCAGGTGATGCAGATCCATGGACCACACTTTGAATTGCAAGGCAGTAGTAGGTTGTGGCACATCATTATCTTTCTAGATACTGCCACGCTGTTCTTTGACGATATCGTACAGGTTTATATTTCCAACAGGAGTGTATGAGGGATTTGGTTGTCCCAGGAGTAGCCTCTTCTAGATAACTATTTAAATGTAATCTGCAGCCATTCTCTTCTTAAAATTAGAAAGATTTTTGGGTGGGAAAGCATGAAATAATAAAGTTATTTCAGAGGATAGTTAGCTTAACTACAATATTTCTTAGGAATTGATCTAAATTATATAGATATGTAGATTTTAATTAAATAATTTTCTAAAACTTCACTTGTTTCTTTCCAAATACTCCATTTTCCATTGTCAACCCAGACAGGGCTCAGGCTATAAGATGAACTATCCCAGATGCTGAAAGGGACGGAGAACTGTGCATCAGGCACTGTGCTACATTGTTACATTTAATCCCCACATTTGTACAAGCTCGCAGCTAAGTATTACAGCCAGTGTTTGTAGTCTAACCTGTCTGGCTTCAAGGTTTACATGGGAAATTAGTTTACTGCTCTTAGTTTCAGTTACCTGTAAAAAGGGAGTAGATCAGATAATTAGATCCTTAACTCCCAGCACTGAAGATTTCCTAGCTGCTTTGATAAATTAAGAAATGCATACACACATATTGTATGATGATAGCTTCTACCCACCTGTTTTTTGTTATAATTAAAAAGCACACATAAAATGTACCATTGTAACCATCTTTAAGTGTACAGTTTCAGGAGTGTTAATTTACATTGTTGTGAAACAGATCTTCAGAACTTTTTCATTTTGCAAATTTGAAACTCTATACTCATTAAACAGAACTCTCCCTTTTCTCCTCATCCCTGGTAACTGCCATTCTACTCTGTTTCTCTGAATTTGACTCCTTTAGATACCTCTTATAAATGGAATCTTGTAGTATTTGTCTTTTTATGACTGATTTCATTTAACATAATGACTTTGTTTCATCCATGTTGTAGTATGTGACACGATTTCCCTGCTTTTTAAGGCTGCACAATAGATATATATATATTTTTTTGTGGTACGCGGGCCTCTCACTGTTGTGGCCTCTCCCGTTGCGGAGCACAGGCCGCGGACGCGGAGGCTCAGCGGCCATGGCTCACGGGGCCATCCGTTCTGCGGCATGTGGGATCTTCCCGGACCGGGGCACGAACCCGTGTCCCCTGCATCGGCAGGTGGACTCTCAACCACTGCGCCACCAGGGAAGCCCCCTAGGCTGCATAATATTTTATGGTATATATATCCCACATTTTGTTTATTCATTCACCTGTTGATGGACATTTGGGTTGCTTCCACATCTTGGCTATTATGAATAATGCTGATATGAACAGGGGTGTGCAGATATCTCTTCAAGACCCTTCTTTCACTTCTTTTGGATATATACCCAGAAGTGGAATTGCTGGATCATATGGTAATTCTATTTTAAAATTTTGGGGGAGCCTCTATACTGTTTTCCATAGTGGTTGCACCATTTTACAATTTTACCAACAGTGTGGTGACATCTTTTAATGGCACAGAAAGTAGTGAAAGGGATATATGAAATCAGAAGTGAAGTAGGAAGAATAGGTAAATTCTACTGGTGTGAAGGTAAATTTCACTTTGCCAGCATCTGTTTCCCTTAGATATTTTAGCTAACATTGCTTGCTTCTCCAAGACTATTATTAATACTTTAGGAGTGGAGGAGGAAGCCAAATTATTTCTTTTTTTTTTTTTTGGCTTTTTATTGACCACTGGTCCCTGAAAATTTCTGAGATTGTTAACTTCCAGTAGTGCTTTAGCAATGATTAAGGAAAGTTTGAAAGTTGTGTTTTGTATTGTTTGCAAACTTGAACAAGATCTTTGACATCTTGGTGCTCCCAAATTCTTGTTAAAAAAAAAAAGAAGAAGAAGCCTCCCAATCCATGTTTTAGAACTGTGACTTCTGACCATTTCAGTTTTCTTCTGAGGATCCTGTGAGTGTATGTGTGTGTTTTTGGAAGGAGGGACAATTGGATTCCACTAATGGTATGTACAGGAAGAGCAGGAGTGAGCAGTGGAGTTGGAAGAGGAGTTTCTTCTCTCTTGTGCCCTTATTTTTGAATCTGAAGTGTTACCCAAATGCTTAGTCATGATGATAAGGCAAAGAACTTCACAGCTTGCAGTGTAGAACAATGCTGATACTGTATAAGTGTTTGATAATAGTGAAGTGTGGCAGGGGAGTGGGAAGAATTTGTCAACATGTTTTGAGGAGTAAGAGGATTAGATAGGGAACACAAAGTAAGATAGCCCACATCCAGTTCCAAAAGAAAAAAGTACTTCTTTCAAGGGTCCTTTGGAATAACTCAAGGCTCAGCTATTTCACTTGGCTCTTAACTTCAAATCTTTTAAAGTTTTAGCACTGCAGACAGCTGCAGACAGGTATATTTTCCACCTTGCAGTATTTATTTATTCTGAAAGCAAGCAGACTTAATTTCACTTTATGACATACAGACAGGTATCTGTATGTTTGCAGAAGCAATTTTTACTAGTGAGACTGCCTCAATTCAGATTTTCATGTTAGGCTGCTACAATATTTATCAGTAAATCTATCACCTCCAGTCTCTCCTCTCTAATCCTTCCTTCACACTGCTGCTAAGGATAATCTAATTCCAGCTGGGCTCCTTATGGCCATCTGACCTTCAGGAAATTATTTTTCTGTGCCTTCATTTCCTTATCTTATCCCCTGTATCACCTTATACCTACCTACCTTATTGATTCCTTGAAAGTTTTAAATGTCAGTGTTTGTAGAGTACATGAAACAGTGCCTGGTATGTAAAAAGTAAATAACAAATAATGAATAGTAGTAGAGAGTGTTACTATTGTCATTATTATTGTTGCTATTTTGTCTTTGTTGTTTTTACTTCTGAAGCCCAATGCTGGCCACATCATTGCTCTGCTCAAGAATTTTTCATATTCCCTTTTGCTTATAGCAAACTTTTTGGGTACATCAGAATCACTTTGAAACTTGTAAAAAAATGCATATTCCTGAGTCCCCTCTCCCCCAAATAGAAATAGAGGTTTCTATTCAGTAGGTCTAGGATGGGACCCAGGAGTCAGAATTTCAATGTGCTCCCCAGGGGATTTTGAAGCAGATGGTACTGTGACCTTATTTGGAGAATCATTCCATGTAGGATGAAGTGCAAACTCCTTAGTCTGGAGTTCAGGGCCCCAGTAAACCCTTTAGATACGTATTTTCTCCTATGTTCCTTCCTATTAGTCTGTTGAAACCATAGTAAGATTTTCTCTCTACTCACGCTTCCCTGTATACACCAGGTATTTTCCCAGGATGGTATGGCGTAATTTTGTGATCAAATATATATTTCTAGTAATCCATAAACCATCTATTTAATAACATGTTTAAAGATTGGCTGGGGATGAATGTTAAACTATAATATGGGACCAACCTTCCCTTTTTTGAAAATTAGGAAACAGTTCCTAGGTTACATCACTGGGTGCCTTAAGATAGTATTTTTAAATTGACCTTTCCTCTTGCTCTGTTTGCACTCCTTTTCTCTGAACTCATTTTTCAGGTATTATCATGAGCAAATAGTTCTAGCCTTTAAGTTGCTCAGCTTTGCTCTGTAAATAGAGAGCAAATCTAAGTCCCAACCTCAGAAGCAATCAGCAGTACCTGAAGTTCTTTTATTTTTCTTACCTTTTCTGTTCTGTTGCTAAAAATTAAGGTATTAATGACATTATTTAGGGTAATTTGAGTGCATTCTGAGATTGCTGATCCCTTTTAGTTCTCAATTCTTGCAATTTTTAGTAACATCTAAGAATGCTGCTTTGTTAAAAAGATTACTTATAATAAAATTGTAGGATGGGGAGGAGAAGGCCCTGTCATAGGTGTTTTCTTTGCCTTGTCTCTAATTTTTAAAACATTCTTATAAGTTAGGTATCATTATCCCAATTTTATGAAAAGAGGTCATGAAATTTAAGATCATAGAGCTTATAAACAGTGGTTTCTGTATTTGAACCCAGGTCCCTTCACCTCATAGACTGATCTTTTTCTTCTATGGCCTGGAACCAGATTTCACATGTTAATTCACATTCTGTATTTGCTCCCCTCCCTGCTCCTTACCTCCCCTTAAACTCAAGGATACTGTAAAAATGCTGTAAATAAAAAAGCTCACAGAAATTCAAAGTTTGATAGAATAGTTATTCTTCCAAGCCATATGGGCAGTATTTGGTTAATTCTGTCAGTGCATTCTGAGTTTGATGGTGGCCTGAAAGAATAAAATGCACTTTCAAAAAGTAAGCAATTGACTCTTATTAAATAGCAAAATTAGGTTTTTTTTTTAAAGGCTTGAAAAATGCAAAGAAATGGGAAAATGTTGGCACATAAAGAAAAAATTTTTGTTTAGGTTCAGGTAGCAATTTGGCAGTTTAGCATAGTCCATATCCGTAACCCTTGACTCCTAAATCATTACACTTCTTTTAGAGAGATACTGGAAATATTAATTAGCAGTATTCTTTTAGCTATGAGAATGCATTTAAATAAACAGATCCCAAATACTAAATCATGAGCATGCATGTTTAACCTTGAGCAATATATTAAGACTCTCCAGCCCAAAGCATATACAAGGTGTTGTGAGTCGCCAGTTGAGAATTATTTTTGTAGCTGGAGCAACTGTTTCCCCCTACCATACTGTTTGGCAGTCATTTGACTTGATGTTACTTTCTCACAAGGAAAACAGATTGAAAAAAAAATTTGCTTTTAACAATACTAGGTGGAATTTCTTTCTTCTACTACTACTACTACTACTATTATTACTGCTACTACTCCTTCTCCTTCCTCTTCTTTTTCTTCTTCTTTCTTTCTACCCTTCCTCCTTTTTTCCTTTCCCTCCTTCCCTTCTTTCTTCTCTTTCTTATTTCCTTCCTTCCTTCCTCCCTCCTTCCCTCCCTCCTTCCTTCCTTCCTTCCTTCCTTCCTTCCTTCCTTCCTTCCTTCCCTCCCTCCCTCCCTCCCTTCCTCCCTCCCTCCTTCTTTCCTTCCTTCCTTCCTTCCTTCCCCCCTTCCCTTCTCCCCTTCTCTTCTCCCCTTCTTTACCAAGGAAGAAAGCTCTGTGGTGAAGTGGAATGAGGAAGGGCATTGGAGTAAGATGAACCTGGGTCTGAATGCTGTCTCAACCACTTACTGTAACTCTGTGGCCTTGGGCAAGTACTTACCTTCTTTAAGTTCTAGTTTTCCTATTTATAAACAACCTCTGCAAGGTTGTTGTGAAGGTAAATGTTCATACAAGTAAAATGTGTGACAAAGGCTGAGACATTGTAGGTAATAGTAAGTGGTAACTACTTTTATTATAATTAATAATAAAGCTAACCTAGGGATTAAGATAAGAAGTTATATGAAATGGCCTGCTCTATTTTACCAACAAACTATTGTGGTTGAGGAAACTCAGAATTGTATCTGTTTTTAGCCAAGCAAAATATAACTTTCAATGGAAGACCTCATTCCACGTAGCTTAAAAATAGAGGCCTTACTCAAAAGAATCAAGGGAAAAACCATTAGAAATAATAAGAGACTTCATCAAAATAACTATGTATTTTCCCCAAGAAATCCAAGTTAATAAGTTTTACTAACTAAAACTAATTAGAAGAGATAATGGAAAAAAAGATCACAGTTCTAACCACTACTGCTACCACTACCACTAATGATAAAAAGTTTAGGAATAGTCTCACCAAGATATGTGTGAAACTCATATAAATATATTTTTAATTATGAAATTTCACTGAGAGATTTAAAAGAAGACTGAATAACTGGAGAGGCATGCCAGTGCTCATAGATGGGAAAACTGAATATCATAAAGCTATCAGTTCTTAACACATTAACTTTTAGAATAAGTAGAATTACTGGAAAACTTACAGTAGGATCTTTTTTGGAGGAAATGTGGCAAACAGAGTTCAGATGAAAACATAAGTACTATGAACCACTGAAAGAAAATGTTAAGAAGAATAGCAGTGAAACATATTATAAAGCTGTAGTTATTAAAACTTTTTTTTTTTACTGTACTGGCACAAGAATAGATCAATTTCAAAATCAAAAACAGATTCTGATGTGAAAAATATATTAATATATGTTATAAAAAGGACCATAGTTTATTTAACAATTCACTGGTTGAAGGACATTTAGGTTGCTTCCAACTTTTAGTGATGATGAAGCAAACTGCCATAAACATTCACTTACACTGATGTGTGAACATAAGTTTCATTTCTCTTGGGTAGATCCCTATGAGTGGAATTGCTGGGTCATATGGGAGGTGTAAATTTAACCTTATAAGAAACTTGTTTTCCAAGTATTCCTCTCAGCAACGTATAAGAGTTCTAGTTACTCAGCATCTTTGTCAACTCTTGGTATTGCCAGTTTTTTGAAATTTAGCCTATCTATTAGGTATTTAGTAGTATGTCATTATGGTTTTAATTTGCATTTTCCTAATGAAAGATGTTGAACATCTTTTCAAGTGCTTATTTGCCATACACACATCTTTGGTGAAGGGTCTATTCTGACCTTTTCCCCATTTTTAAATTACATTGTTTTCTTATTGAGTTTTGAGAGTTCTTTGTATATTCTTGATCCAAGTCCTTTGACAGAAATGTGATTTGCAAATATTCTTCCAGTCAGTGGCTGTGTTTTCATCCTCTCAGTAGTATTCCAAAGAACAAAAGTTTTAAATTTATTTTAATAAAGTCCAATTCATAAATTTTTCTCTTATGGGTTTTGCTTTTGGTGTGTATCTAAAAGTTCTTTGCCTGACCCAAGGTCAATCAGATTTTCTCTTATGTTTTCTTCTTGAGGTGTTATAGTTTTACATTTTACTTTTAGGGCTATGATCTATTGTGACTTAATTTTTTACAGGGTGTGAGGTTAACTCAAGGTTCAGTTTTCTGCATATGGATGTCCAGCTGTTCCAACCCCATTTATTGAAAAAAGCTATTTTTAAAAAAAATTTTATTTTATTTTTATTTTTGGGTGCGTTGGGTCTTCGTTGCTGTGTGTGGGCTTTCTCTGGTTGTGGTGAGTGGGGGCTACTCTTCGTTGTGGTGTGCGGGCTTCTCATTGCGGTGGCTTCTCTTGTTGTGGAGCATGGGCACTAGGTGCGTGGGCTTCAGTAGTTGTGACACGTGGGCTCAGTAGTTGTGGCTTGTGGGCTCTAGAGCACAGGCTCAGTAGTTGTGGCACACGGGCTTAGTTGCTCCACGGCATGTGGGATCTTCCCGGACCAGGGCTCGAACCCTTGTCCCCTGCATTGGCAGGCAGATTCTTAACCACTGCGCCACCAGGGAAGCCTGAAAAAAGCTATTTTTCTCCATTGAATTGCCTCTGTGCTTTGTCAAAAATTAGTTGATGATATTTGTGAAAGTCTATTCTTGGGCTCTCTATTCTATTCCGTTGATCTTTGTGTTTATTCTTTCACCGATAACACATTGTCTTGATTAGTGCAGCTTTAGATTGTCTTGAAATCAGTTATTGAGACTCCTTCAACTTTATTTCTCTTCGGCTATTCAAGTTTCAACCAAAAAATCCTGCTGATATTTTGATCAGGGTTCATCAGCTCTGTAGATCTAATTGTTATGGTATGTCTCTCCATTTATGTAGGTCTTTCTGGTTTCTTTCATCAGTGTTTTGCAGTTTTTAGCATAAAAACCATACATATACTATTTTACTTTATATCTAAGTATTTCATATAGAGAGATGGCAAGAATTATCCATATTTTATAGACTGAGACACTGAAACGCAGAACAGTTAGACTTACTGAAGGTCACGGAGATAGTTAATTAGCAGCATATTTTGGTTTTCAGGTGTCCTGGGTCTCTCTAGTGTTTTGTTTTTTTAATTTAATTTTATTTACTTTTTTATACAGTAGGTTCTTATTAGTCATCCATTTTTATACACATCATTGTATACATGTCAATCCCAATCGCCCAGTTCATCACCCCCGACCACCCCTGCCGCTTTCCCCCCTTGGTGTCCATACGTTTGTTCTCTACATCTGTGTCTCAATTTCTGCCCTGCAAACCGGTTCATCTGTACCATTTTTCTAGGTTCCACATATATGCGTTAATATACGATATTTGTTTTTCTCTTTCTGACTTACTTCGCTCTGTATGACAGTCTCTAAATCCATCCACGTCTCTACAAATGACCCAATTTCGTTCCTTTTTATGGCTGAGTAATATTCCATTGTATATATGTACCACATCTTCTTTATCCATTCATCTGTCAATGGGTATTTAGGTTGCTTCCATGACCTTGCTATTGTAAATAGTGCTGCAATGAAAATTGGGGTGCATGTGTCTTTTTGAATTAGGGTTTTCTCTGGTTATATACCCAGTAGTGGGATTGCTGGGTCTGTCTAGTGTTTTTACTACTCATTTTCATAGGCAGAAGCTGCTTCTTTTTTTTTTTTTTAAACATCTTTATTAGAGTATAATTGCTTTACAATGGTGTGTCAGTTTCTGCTTTATAACAAAGTGAAAGCAGAAGCTTCTTATAGTGAAAAACGTGTACTTTGGTGTTATTTAGTTTGAGTTGCAGTTTGTTCTCCTGTGCTGGTTAGTTGTATGATTTGTTTCATCTCTCTAAGACTCAATTTCCTCCTTCAAAGAACCTTCCTCACACGATTGTGGTGAAGACTAAAGGAGGCCATATGTGTAAAGTTTCTAATGTGACGTTTGATATACATACAGCACATGCTCAATAACTGGTAATATCATCTCTGTTACTATTTGTAGTAAAAGGTAGTTGTTACAGCCTTTCCCAGAACTTGCTGTCTTGTCTCATTAATTAGATGAATTGTCTTTGAATTGTGGAAAACTGGCAGTGAGCCAGGGACAAGCACTAACAACATGGTCCTTAAAGCATGAGACAAATTTTTCAACAAAACCTATGTCATGCTACACTTTTTTTTTTCATATGTCTACCGTAAAGTAGAAGAAATGTTTTGCAGTAGTGAATTGTGATTGGGAATTTTAATGGATATATTTTTATTTTAAAAGGTAAAGCTTTCTTTAAAAGTGGTGGCTTTAAAACTTTCCATATTTCTACAAAGCCTGGTTTAACTCAAAAACTCATCAACTTTAGTATTGTTTCCCAGCTTTGCAAAGATCTGTGACCTTACACTGGCATAACATAAATGTGAAATATAATTTGAGTATCAGTGTTATGCTAGAGTAGGACCTTTTATAAAAATAAGAACTCTATGTTGATAATTCCTTTTCCCTAGAATGAGGCCTTTCTGAGATTCCTGTACTCGAAACCTACAAAGATGAAGTATGGGCCTAATAAAAACTACGTTTTGAAATAAATACCCCATACACTTAGGAAATCAGGTCTATAGTCAAGACAGTATAATTTGTTGTTGTTGTAATTTTCTGTTCTTTTGATGTGCAGGCAGAGGTTTGAATTAAGTATTCCTATTTCCAACAGTTATTTTTCCTTTTCTTTTCAACTTGAAAATCAGGAGAGACGTTATTTTTGTAGATGCTATCCTAGGTTTGTGAAAAAGGATGAAGTTTTATGTTGGATAGATTCAAAGTTGTTTTCCTGGTCTTTGTTTAAATAGAGTAGGATTTTTAATGATCAATCTCAAAGGGAAATAAGCAATTGTATATGAAAAGGGGTTGGAAATCCCATACATCTTTATGTTTCATTTTTTCCCTCTTCTCCCTCATTCTACATAGGAGCAATTACAATCCAAGACTTTAGTTGAAGCCAAAGGAAAAAGGAAAATTCTACTTCTTTTAGTTAAATAGCATTTTAAATCCTAAAATGTTCCACAGCTCCTTATGCAGTAATCAGCCGAAGCGTTAATCAGTTCTCGCTGTCTTAATTGTAACATTAGCTTTGAAAAAGACTGAGTTATTAGTTGGGTCCCATATTGACTTTAGTGCCACAGTCCAGCTAAAATCGTTGCTTGTGGTACACCATGGCTTCCCTCTAGCAAAAGTTAAGAATCTAGTCTAGTAAAACCTCATTGCTTTTTTTAAACTTTTTTTTAATTTTAAAATTTATATCCAATAAAATTTACTCATTTGGTTCGCAGTTTTATCAGTTTTGACAAGTGCACAATCAAGATACAAAACAATTTCATTACTCCCTCAAAATTCCCTTGAGCTTGTAGTTAGCCCTTCCCCCTACCCGCCCCCCACCCCAATTCCTGGAAAACCCCTGATCTTTTCTCTGCTCTTATATATAGTTTTGCCTTTTCCAGAATATCATGTAAATGGAATCATATAATATGTGCCTTTTTGAGTCTGGCTTTCTTCATGTAGCATAACGCATTTGAGGTCCATCACATCCTTGTCAAAGCATCCATGTCAATGCTTCCTTCCTTTTCATTGCTGAGTAGTATTCCATTGTGAGAAAGTACCACAGCCTATCCAGTTCACTAGCTGAAGGACATTTGGGTTGTTTCCAGATTTGGGTGATTATGAATATAGCTCTATAAACATTTTAATACAAGTTTTTGTGTGAACATAGGTTTTCATTTTCCTTGATAAATACCTAGGAGTGGAATTGCAGAGTCATATGATGAAGGTATATTTAATTTATAAGAAACTATTTTCCAAAGTGTCTGTACTATTTTGCATTCACAGCAATAGTTTTTGAAAGTTTCAATTCCTCTGCATCCTTCCCAGCAATCGATATTGTCATTTTTTTGTTTTGTTTATTTAACTTGAACCATTCTAATAGGTGGGTATTCATTGCCTCTTACTGTGCAATTTGCTCTTTGACTTCCATTCAGTAGATGCTGTTATAATGGTTGCATTGTGTGTGTAGAGAATACTTTTAAACATTAGAATACAGTTAATAGAGAGAGAGAAAAGAAGGAAAAGGAGGAAGTAGAGGAATAAGAGGTTATTCTTTGGGAAGTTGGGAAGATGTGTTTTTTTCTTTGGCTTTTAGGGTACAAAGCAGGAAGTGGTGACAATTGTACCAGTATGATGAGTGCCGCCATAACTCTTGTCATATGACCTCTGTTCATAATGCTCCCCAAATATTTTATATCCTGGAATCAGCTTATTCCCATCTAATGATAAGCCTGAGAAACTCAATTTCTCCATAATTATAAATGACCTCTAGATCGTGCCTTACAAAATAATTATGTTTTCCTGAAGGAGATACTAAAGTGTATTTATTTTTTACTTAAGTGTATATTTTCAGATAATTTTAAACTTACTAAACTTGAATTTTTAATGTTTTAAATTTTCATTATAAGATTAAATACTGAGTCTTAATATATTTTAAATACTTATCTTCTAGTTTTTGCTGCTTTGAGATTGAACAGAAGATGCCATATTATAGTACAATTTACTATGTCTTCTGAATATGGGGAAAAATGAAAAGTTTTAGAATAGCCAAAAGCAGTTTTTCTTTCCTTCTTTTTTTTTGGTATTCTTAATAGATATATTTTTTGTATTCTTTCAATATCTGAAGATACTGAAAAGCAAGAGTGAAATGATTGTTGAAGGAATGGAGTCAGAGATTGAGTTTTGCAAAGATATTTCCACAGTTTTGCACGAGGCTATAGATAGAATTTCAGGCTATATTCCTGAATCAGATTCCTGTGAGTGCTCTGTGTTAGTTGTATTTACAAGTATTTTTTTCAGTATCTATGCTTAAGTGCAATACTTGTTTCATAATCATTTTAGTTCAGCAACAGTGCTGATATCAATGAACATTTCTTTATGAGATTTGCATCATGAATTGACTGAGGACACAATTTTTTTCACTTTCTTATTCAGTCTTTTTCAAATCTTTCACTTCTTTTATAGTTCTTTTTTATCTGCAAAAGGCTAACACACTATTGTATCAAACTGCCTTAGTCTTCAGACATGATAGTTAATTACAGCACTCAGAAAGGACTTCAGAAACAGGCACAGAGAAACAAAGGACACATTAATTAGGCCATATTACTACAATTAATATTTTTCTAAAAACTCCCATCGAAGTAGCTGCAGTTACCAAAACATAATTAAAATTCTGTAGATGATATAATGGACTTTTTACTGAGCTAAGGACACGAGTTGGTTAAAAGTTGAATGTAGGGAGAAGCCTACCAGGTGTATGAAAAGCCCGGAAAAGATCTTTAATATGTTCAAGGAGATAATCTCTTACCAGGACAGGTGTTTTTGCATAAAGAGGGGACTTACGGGACTTCTTAACAAAATTACTTTTTTTTTTCTTTAGGGCTAAAATTTTCATCTTTTGGCTTTGGTAAGGGATGTTTGAAGAGTGCAGTGTTTAATTAATTAATTATTTTTTAATAAATTTATTTATTTTATTTATTTATTTTTGGCGGCATTGGGTCTTTGTTGCTGCGTGCGGGCTTTCTCTAGTTGCAGCGAGCAGGGGCTACTCTGTTGCATTGCGTGGGCTTCTCACTGCGGTGGCTTCTCTTATTGCGGAGCACAGGCTCTAGGCGCACAGGCTCCAGTAGTTGTGGCTCACGGGCTCTAGAGCATGGGCTCCGTAGTTGTGGTGCACGGTCTTAGTTGCTCCATGGCATGTGGGATCTTCCCAGACCAGGGCTCGAACCCATGTCCCCTGCATTGAGGTGGATTCTTAACCACTGCACCACCAGGGAAGCCCTATATTTCTGTGTTTTTGTTTTTTTGTTTTTTTGCGGTACGCAGGCCTCTCACTGCTGTGGCCTCTCCCATCGCAGAGCACAGGCTCTGGACGCGCAGGCTCAGCGGCCATGGCTCACAGGCCCAGCCGCTCCACGGCATGTGGGATCTTCCCGGACCGGGGCACGAACCCGTGTCCCCTGCGTCAGCAGGCAGACTCTCAACCACTGCGCCACCAGGGAAGCCCCCTATATTTCTATTTTTAAATAATTTGGCTCCAGATTTTAGTTTCTTATTCTTCTTCGGGGTTCACGTCACCGTATTTCATTGTTCTTCAGAAGCCAAACAAAAAGAAATGTCTCCCTGCTCATATATATGTTACTCTTCTCTATTTTTCTGTAGAGTTTTCCTAAGAATTATAGGGCACTGAAAGGAAACACGCTACTCAAATGATGGCGAGTTTATTCCATATTTACTCATAGGCAACAAAATGAGCCTTTTGGCATTTCATTCAGACTTGTCTGTGATTAGCGATTTGTGTCCTCTTCATCTTGTTTCACTCCCATTAACATACACACTAGTGCCTTACCATCAGTCATGTCACAGACTCCTTTGTGCCGCTCTGGTGTCTAAGATTCTACCTCATTAAAAAGTCAGCACTTCATCTCTTGTCTTTGGCTATAGGTCCTTCCCACTGCTTTTATCGATTGACATGTCTTTTCTTCTTTTTTCATATTGCCAGTCTCCTAGAAAATTGCATTGTTTCTGCATTAACTCCTATCTGGTTCCGTATGAATGTCAAGAACTGTGAAGGCTCTGAGAGTTTACTTACAAGCTAATGAGTTATCCTGACACAATTTAATGCATGTTCATAGTCCTTTATATTTATTACTGTTGCTCATACTATTCATTTAATTTGGATCATTTCATTTGAGGTTAAACACTGGGATAGGGCCTCAGATTCTGAGCTCCAAACCGAAAAGATGCATATGTTCCCTGGCACTTGACTTGGTATGATTTACTTCCTTCCCTTTGGTTAATCTGGGGAGGAATGTTAATGTGATAGTGTATTTTTGTCTTGCTATATCAGGTGATAGCACTTCATCCTGGCACTAGGGTGATCGTCTCTTCTCTTGCTGAAATATTTGCAGTTCACCCCACTACCGTTAGGATGATTAGTACCAAGGGCATATGATCAATAAATGCTCTTTTTTTTCTCTCTGAAACCATGTCCTACACCCTTTTGCTTTCATCGTTGTATTTGTAGGCACCCATGTTGGTAATGTATGGAGCCCAGCATATGAAGGATACGCTGTTCTTCTCTACCTGACCCACAGCTTAAATTCCTGAATGTCAGGACGCTAATTCTATTTCACAGACATTGTCCAAAACTGACATGGTAATAAACCTAATCCCAGGCTTTCAGATCTCATCACAAAGCTGTGGCCTGTGAATCTGGCCATCTAAATTGTGTTTCTATTATTTTATTTGGAATCCCTTTCTTCCAGCTATTGTAGTAATTAGTTCGGCACTCCAAACGGCTTCCAGTTTATGTGTTGGGCCTGAGTGTTATAGGTACTGTATTATGCCTGTTTACAGATGAGAGAAGGAAGGGACAAGGAGGTTAACTAACTCACCTAAGGTCATAAAGTTAGTAAGTGATGGAGCTGGATTTAAACCTGTAGCTGTCTGCTTCTATCATCTGTGCTCATATCTGCTTCACTTTACTGCCTTAATCTTTAAATTACTGTTGTATGAGGGTCATGGGTGGTAGTTGTTGTTATGGGTTCAAACAAGGGGCAATAGAATTAGAGTTTATGGAGGAGTAAATTTCAGCTGATTCTTGAAATAAGGGACAGATTTAAATATGTGGAGAGGAGAGAACATTACAAGGAGCACAGAATGGGACTGAAAAGAGTATGTTCAGGGGATAATGAAAAGGCTGAATCAGTTCTATAGAAATAATAAATAACCAACAAACTTGGTTACTACTGAAGTTTTATCTGTAAGACTTGATTGAAAAAAATACTTAGTTTTTTGGGCTTCCCTGGTGGTGCAGTGGTTGAGAGTCCACCTGCCGATGCAGGGGACAGGGGTTCGTGCCCCGGTCCGGGAAGATCCCACATGCCGCAGAGCGGCTGGGCCCGTGAGCCATGGCCGCTGAGCCTGCGTGTCTGGAGCCTGTGCTCCGCAACGGAGAGGCCACAACAGTGGGAGGCCCGCGTATTGCAAAAAAAAAAAAAAAAACACAAAAAAACACTTAGTTTTTATCTCAAAGTTCTTAACAGTTTTACTAAAAATGTTATTCATTGGGAACACTGATTCACATTTTAGATGGAAGCACATTAGTAAAGAAATAATAGAATAAAATTCTCAGTTTTTATTATAGAGTTTTTTAGTCCATTCATTTTTCTTGAGCTAATTCTGCCCACACCAGCACAATTTGCTTGGTTTAATTTGTGATGAAATTGGTCCAGCAGGAGGAATTGAATGTATGTTGGAATTCTGCCAGATTTTGGAAGAAAATGTTATTTTTAGCATTCTGGTCATTTTTGGTAGAGTGAAGGCCTTGCCATGAAGTTGTTATTGGCAGGTTTACAGACCACTAAACACGGCTTCCTTATTTACAAAAACCACACACACACACACACACACACACACACACACACACACAAACCAAGAAACTAGACATAATGTGAAAACATGTAACTCTGTCACAGAAATGTCATGCTTATGTAGCTTAGTAAAACTAAGAATCCTGATTGAGATGGGAAGCTTATTCCTTTCCTAAGTTTGGGGCTGAAGAAATCTGAACTCTCCTCTGGGTTTTGTACCTAATTCACCACTCAAGCTTAAAATATACATAAAATAAACAAATCACTTACATATTCATTCATTTGGTATATTTACAAATTAGAAGAGGTGTGAAGAGCAGAGAGATAAGCTGACACCAAAGGTTAGGAACTGAAGAAGTGTGGGCCAAGAGCTGGTCAAGTGAGAATATCTTTGTGGAATCCTTTGTTTGGACTTGTGTGCATAAGCTATTTGTGATGACATAAAGAATTTTGAAGGTTAATTTCGTTGTCTAGAATAGAGAAGCAAACTTCTTTATAGCTTTCTTTTTAAGACTCTGGATTTGCAGTTTATCCAGTATCTTTTTAAAAATCATCAAAAGTTATGTTAAAGATTTTTTTCAAGCTAAACTTTTATCTATATGTATAATGTCATTTTATATATTGATAGTTCCTTACTTATTCAGAAGTATAATTTGTCATAGATTTCTCTGAGCTTTTTTTTTTTTTTGTGGTACGCGGGCCTCTCACTGTTGTGGCCTCTCGCGTTGCGGAGCACAGGCTCCGGACGCGCAGGCTCAGCGGCCATGGCTCACGGGCCCAGCCGCTCCACGGCATGTGGGATCTTCTCGGACCAGGGCATGAACGCGTGTTCCCTGCATTGGCAGGCGCACTCTCAACCACTGCGCCACCAGGGAAGCCCTCTCTGAGCTTTTTAAACCGAGGTCCATAGCTACTTTGGAATGGGGGCTATTTCTAAAATATGTACAAGGTTTTATCTGCAATTGACTTTAACTACATGTTTCTGTATATGGTTAGAAAGTCCTATGTTGATACTTTGTCAAACTATGTGGAAAATACTTTCTTCTTAATAGAATGAGTATAAATAATAGCAAAAAACAAATCCTAACTGACCTTTAAATGTATCTGCATTAAAAAGCTAAAGCCGCTAACACATATATATGGAATCTAAATTAAAAAAAAAAAATGGTTCTGATGAACCTAGGGGCAGGACAGGAATAAAGACGCAGATGTAGAGAATGGCCTTG